>NW_022436954.1:28365898-28399882 GCF_009761245.1 Sapajus apella
AAAAAAAAAAAAAAAAAAAAAAAAAAAAGGTGCTGGGATTACAGGTGTGAGCCACCACATCTAACCTAAAATTTTTATTTCCTGATTTTTTTTTTTTTTTTTTTTTTTTGAGACAGCTTCTTTCTATGTTGCCTAGGCTGGCCTCAAACTCCTGGGCTCAGGCAGTCGCCCCACCTCTGCCTCCCAAGTTTTCTTCTGTAAATGTGTAGTGTAAATCTCTTTTTTTTCCCCCAACTGTAGTATTGGGTCACTGAGTTGAATTTATTTGGGAGATGTACCAAGAGGCTCCTGTCCCAAGGTGCACGTGGGCCCAGGACAGAGGCTGCCCGTCAAGTTTAGACCATCCCAGTTACAGACACAAGATACAGGGGGGCAACTTTTAGCTTAGCCAAAGAAGAAACAAAGGAGCAAAAGGATGATAGAGGTGGTTGTCTCCCAGTAACCTGGGTATCTGTTCCCAAAAAGCAGTCAGAAGCGCCCAGCCAATTCAGATGCCATAGAGGCCCATGCTGGGAGACGGGTTGGAGAGCGCTACCCAGCTCTGAAAAAGGCTGATATCCCTGAGTGAATCTAGCATTTTGTGCACGTGTGACAGGGCTCCAGGGTAGAGCAGCAGGCCCCTGTGTTCCTAGCTATGGTATCTTAAGGTTGAACCCTCACAGGCCTCCCTAAGATTGCACGTGTAGAATGGCCTTGTAAACTACAAACCTTTTGAGGTGTTTTTATTATTACTGTCCATTTCTGCACTTTGGTGATTAAGAGGCCTGCAAGATAATTAAAAGGGGGGAGGAAAAGGCCCCCCTGTTTTCCGTTTGCAGGGATGCATTGCCATGTTACTCTGGTTACTGCCAAAGCAAAGCACGCACCAGGTCCTGCTACATAATGATGAATCCCGAGGGACCCCCGATAGTGATCGATAGCACCCGCCTAGCTCTGAGGCTTGCATAATGAGCTGCATAGCCCTGCCAGAGTCATCAGCCAGCCTCAGGGAAACCTCCCCTCCCCCACTGTCCACTTGTTCAGCAAAGGTCCCCCTCCCCACCCGTCCCCTCAGTTGGGTTTCCCTTTGATTGGCAGAGGCCCTGTGATTTCCGCCTAGATTGGCTGACAGCCTCTCCGCCTGGTCTAATTATGCCAGGGCTGCTCTCGGGCCACAGTGACCCCAGGAAGCCTTTATCAGATTGTCCAACTGACCGTGACCCAGATCTCCAGCACCTGCCTCTTTTGCTGCTGAGGACGCAAGGTGTTTATACACAGCAGAGCTGGCATCTGATTGACTGGCCAGGGTCCTGGGCTGAGGACAGCCAGTTCGAGTGTCAGTGATGAAAAATGGAGTCTGCCTCTCCACCCGGCCTCATTAACACCCCTCCGGGTCCAGGCGGTATCAGGTGGGATGTGTGCAGGCACACGGCCTGCTGCCAGCATTCAGGGCCTCAGGACAGATTTCAGGCTGCAGCGCTGGACTTGGGTCCATCTCTTACCAGTTTAATTTACTTACAAATATTTATTTATTTTATGAATGTATCTACATATTTTTAAGCTCTCTGCTTTCTCCATCTTTCTTGTTACAGTTACCCATTCCCTGCTTCTTCCTCATTCATCACCGACTCACCCTAAGTATGACCTCCTCGCCTCTGTCTTCCACCCTCACACCTTTTCTTCCAGCGTCAGCTTTCATGGAGGCCAGTCAATAATTCCTCTTTGCAGGCTGATTTATTAATGTTATTAAAGTTCTGTTTCTGAATAGAATCTTTGGTGCTGCCTGCCTTTTCCAGGTACCCAAGGGTGATTCTGGTTACACAAAGAGGTCCTGTAAGGCAGCGCAGACACTGGGGCCAATCCTTCTGGTCTCTGTGGCAAATGGCCCATTTTGATAAGAACATTAAATCATCCGGATCCTTTAGGGCTCCATGGGGGTCATTTGCTCATTCATCACCAGTGGCCTGAGGAGCTAAAGGTTTCCCAAAGCTGAGCCATCTCTGCCCTACAGGATGATGTGATGTGGCCCGTTCTCTCAGTTCAGCTCAGCATCTGGGCTGCGGCCAGGTCTTCTATCCGAGATGTGGATTGAGCCTCACTGCTCAGAGTGAGGTCTCTGCATGAGCAGCATCGGCATTACCTGGGGGCTTGTTAGAAATCTGAAGCCCCACCACAGACCTCCTGTATCAGAGCCCTGTTTGGACAAGATCCCAGGGATTCATGTGTGTGGCACAGTTACAGATGCTCTGCACCTGGACATTATAAATCCAGGTAGGGAAGCCCTCCTTTAGATTTACCAAGAAGACAAGAACTCAGCAACTTACTTCCATAGAACTGGCTAGTGAGGCATTCTCCCTTCCTTCTGGCTTTTGAAAGGATCTTATTAGGAGATAAGAAAACCAGTTGGAAGCCTGGTTGCTGAGAGTAAGGGACCAAATGTGGCCCCTGAGACTAAGTTTCCTGGCAGTTGCTTCTCCTTATTTTAGGGGAAATATTTTGCAGTTGAAAGACCACCTACAAAAAATAGGTGCCCTCAAGGGTCACCCTGTGATGATACCCTCTATGCCGGCTGGCATTTAGTTATAATATTCTGTCCTGACCCATGCTTTAAATCGCCTTTGATTAAATTTGAAACTTTGAAGCTTAGATTTATGGGATGGCATTTTTTTCTTAATATATACTTTGATATTTGCAAAGTGGACATATGCTGCTTCTTTAATGAAGACTTTTTTACAGGATGGGTACGGTGGCTCACACCTGTAATCCCAACACTTTAGGAGGCTAAGGCTGGAGGATCACTTGAGGTCAGGAGTTCGAGACCAGCCTGGCCAACATGGTACCTCATCTTTACTAAAAATATAAAAATTAGCTGAGCGTGGTGGTGCACACCTGTAATCCCAGCTACTCGGGAGGTTGAGACATGAGAATTGCTTGAACCTGGGAGGCAGAGTAGTGAGCTGAGATTTTGCCACTGCACTCCAGCCTAGGCGACAGAGCGAGACTCCCCCTCCCAAAAAAAAAAAAAAAAAAGACTTTTTTTACAAGTTCTATGCATTTAACATGGACAAACTTAAAAAATATGGATCATGAAAAGTACATTACAAGGCCGGGCATGGTGGTTCACACTTGTAATCCCAGCACTTTGGGGGGCCGAGGCAGGTGGATCACCGGAGGTCAGGAGTTTGAGACCAGCCTGACCAACATGAAGAAACCCCATCTCTACTAAAAATACAAAATTAGCTGGACATGGTGGTACATGCCTGTAATCCCAACTACTCGGGAGACTGAGGCAGGAGAATCCCTCAGTCTTGAGGGATTGCAGTGAGCCGAGATTTTGCCTTTGCACTCCAGCCTGGACAACAAGAGCAGAATTCCATCTCAAAAAAAAAAATTACATTACATTAATCTATAATCTCACTGCTTGGAGTTTGTGTCAAGATGTTGATGTACATATAGATATTTTCTTTACAAAAATGTGAACTCACTTCAATACTATTTGAAAACCTGCTCTTCTCTCAATGTTTTATAAATATCTTTCCAACTCAATAAATACAGCTGTTCTACATGTTCATTTTTAATGCCTTAGAAAGTATTTAATTATATAAAATGTTCCATAATATTACAATGGTCTGAAGGTTTATGTCCCCTCTCCACCCCAGATTCATATGTTGAAACCTAATTGCCATTGGGATTGTATTAGGAAGTGGGACCTTTGGGAAGAGGCTCGAGAGAGCTGCCTTGGCTCTTCCACTGTGTGAGGACACAGCAATAAAGTGCCATCTGTGAACCAGAGAGCAGGCCGTCACCAGACACTAATCTCCCTTGATCTTGTACTTCTCAGTCTCCAGAGCCATGAGAGATAAATTTCTGTTGCTTCTTTTTTTTTTTATTTTGGCTCGATCTCAGCTCACTGCAACCTCCACCTCCTGGGTTCAAGCGATTCTTCTGCCTCAGCCTCCCAAGTAGCTGGGACTACAGGCATGTGCCACCACATCCAGCTAATTTTTTGTATTTTTAGTAGTGACGGGGTTTCACCATATTGGCCAGGCTGGTCTCAAACTCCTGACCTCATGATCCACCTGCCTCGGTCTCCTAAAGTGCTGGGATTACAGGGGTAAGCCACTGCACCTGGCCCAATTTCTGTTGTTTCTAAGCCACCTACATTATGGTATTTTGCTACAGCAGCTCAAATGAACTAAGATATACAGATAATGGATTTATGTAATCCATCACATTTGCTAGGCATTTTGAATAGTTTATTTGTCATCTGTTATGTCAGTACTGCTGTGAACTTCATCTGTGCCAAAACATTTGCATATGGTCTCAACAACTTGTTTAGGATATTTTTTGAATAATATAAAAGTGCAACATTTGAATAAGAGAAGAGGCATAGTGTTCCAAGAGCTAGGAGGTGAAGGTGAGCCTTGCTTCCATCCTGTGATGTAGCTTTGTGTCTACGAATAGCAACTTCAGATGAATAAGCTGTCAACATACTAGAACTCAGTGGCGCAGCTTCCTGGCAGCAAATGGCTTAGGAATCATCTGGATTTTCTGAAGAAAACGAATCATCTGGGTTCTGGCCCTCATCGCCCTGCCTAGTGGGAATCCGCAAAGGGCTGTGCTACAATTTCAGAGCATGGTTGGCACAGTGTTGGTGATGGTTACAGGATTGTCTAGACAAGAGGGCCCAGGGGAGGCACAGAGGCTCTGTTAGTGGGTGGAAGGGATGATGCTGTGTGTACGTATTGAGCCACACCCTGGATTTCAGTAGGAGCCAGAACAATTCTGACGCTTGGGTGTGGGCAGCTGTGCTAAACAGGGAACCCGGGGTGGCTGGTTTCAAGCCAGTACAGAGCTAGGAGCCGGGGATCTAAGATTGGAGCGGACACACACGGAGAAGCAGATAGTGGAACCAGGATCAACTCTGAGTGGGAAGGCCTTAGACAACCCTTGCTAGGTATTCACCAAGATGATGTGCACACCTGAGCACTGAATGGAGGTACATGTTCCTGGGCCAGAAGGGATCATGCTGGGGGTGCTGCTTCTGAGACAGTGGTTTGGGTGGAGGTTCCCATTCCTGGAATGCCTAGAACTTTGCTGCTTGGCTCAGTATGTTCTGGGCTCCCCCATTTAAGGCAACTATGACCACTTTCAATGCCACCACTTCCTCCTAGCTTAAAACAATCTCTCCTGCTTTGCCCTGTCTGTGCCACAGTCAGGGAGCTTCCCGTTTTCTTTATTATACTGCGGGTAGTTCTATACGTGTCTTAGGAAAAGCAGTGTGGTGTGAGGAAAGCACCAAGGATTTTGAGTCCACTGCATTTTGAGTCCACTTCATGTTCTGGCTCCTCCAATCACTGCATCACCCTTGGGTAAGCTAATTAACTTCTCTAGCCTGAGCATTGGCATTTATTAAACAGGGATTAGATACCTACCTTGAAGGGTGGTTGTAAGGATCAGAAGTAATGACATATAAAGTACCCCTCCCACCCCTTAGTGTCTGGCCAGATGGCAGGTGTTGAGATTGTCCATTATTATTGAGGACTTCATGTGGTCTAGTCTATAAGGGTTGACAGGTAATTGTGGCAGATCCTCCAGACATGCTCATTATGTTAGCAGTAGGGGCCGTGAGGTCAAAAGGCTTAGGACAGCTATCCTGCCTCCCAGACCTGAGGGGGAAAGAGAGAGAGGGGCCCCAGGGCAGTTGTCAGAGCTAAAAAGGTGCTGAGTCACCACAGGCGTCAGAGGAGGACTTTGAATGGGTACAGTGAGGACTGGGTGGTGATCTCTCCTTAAACCTACCTGTTGGGAACCAAACCAGCGCAGCAGGCAGGTAGCAGAAGCATGGCCTGGGAACCTGGGCCGGCCTCACTGTCCAGACTCACCCCCTCCCTTCTTTGCGATGCTGTGCCCTGTAGAGGTAAAGCCTGCACACGTTGGGTCCTATTCTAGCTCCATTCTTCCTGCTCGTGTGACCTCAGGCAAGCCCCCAACCACCTTGTGACTCAATGTTCTCATCTGCACAATGGGAATCATAGCACCTATCACATAGGGTCCTTGTGAGGATTAAATGTTTATTTATGAAAAGCATTTAGAGGCTGGGTGCTGTGGCTCATGCCTGTAATCCCAGCATATTGGGAGGCTGAGGTGAGTGGATCACCTGAGGTCAGGAGTTCAACACCAGCCTAGCCAACATGGTGAAACCCCATCTCTACCAAAAATACAAAATTGGCCAGGTGTGGTGGCGCACATCTGTAGTCCCAGCTACTTGGGAGGCTGAGGCAGGAGAATTGCTTGAACCCAGGAGGCTGAGGCTACAGTGAGTAAGATCACCCCATTGGCACTCTAGCCTGGGCAACAAGAGCAAAACTCCATCTCAAAAGGAAGAAAGAAAAGCATTTAGATGAGTCACTGGCTATAAAAGGTATTTTCTCTATGAGTGTTAGTGAGTGCCTTCTAGAGTTTAGATCTTATGTCTTGAGCCTTTCATATTAATATCTGATTTCTTCTTGAGAGTAGAATCCCTGTCTGGTCAACTTAACCTCCACCATACATAGTATAAAGCCAAGGATTCATAAATAAGTATCAGACAGATAAGTTGGGGAAGCTCAGGCTATGACGCCAAATAGATCTGAGTTCAGTTCTGGCTTTGCCCCTAACTGTCTCTGGATTTTTGACTTCTCTGGCCTCATTTCCTCATGTGTCTAATGGAATAAAATAGTAGGCTCCTCATAGAGTTATGGTGAGGATTAAAGTAAAGAATAGACCGGTCATAGTGGCTCACTCCTTTAATAATCCCAGCACTTTGGGAGGCTGAGGCAGAAGGATAGCTTGAGCCCAGGAGTTCAAGACCAGCCTGGGCAAAATAATGAGACCCCATCTCTATTTAAAAAAGATAAATACAAATATATAAAGAACACATTGCAAAGCATGTGGCAGTAGTGAGCTTTCAGGAGCTGGTGGTGCTAAGGAATAAATAGCACCTTAGTAATGCTCATTCTATCTTATTCACGAACTAGATAGTTCATGCATTTGCTGAGGTTTCATTTTGAAGAAGAGGGTTTGTTTCTGCAAACCATCACTTGAACCCGGGAGGTGGAGGTTGTAGTGAGCTGAGATCGTGCCACTGCACTCCAACCTGGGCAACAGAGCGAGACTCCTTCTCGAATAAATACATACATACATACGTCTCAGCCAAGTGGGCACGTACTGTTCTGCTAAAGGATGGAGACACGGACCTGCGGGTCCGCATTCTCCTGGATCTGAGAGGTTATTAGGTCATGTTTGAAGCCTCTGTGCCAGCTAAACAGGAACAGTGGATTGGTGGCACACCTTGTTTATTATTGTAGTCCCCTAGTTGTCCATCACTCTCTCCCCTTGTCTTCTGTTACTGGTCAAGCTAATTTGATTTGACGTCCCGGCATTCGAGATTTGTCAACTATTGTAACCCTAAGCAGTACTCATATTGAAAACCATACTTGAAATATATGTAATCCAGATGTGCATGCCAATGAAGCAGAGATGAAATGGCAGGCCCAGGTTGGGGAGGGATGGGCCGGGTGGGGAGTGTGTGTGGGGAAGAATTCTGTGGCCCTGTATTTTTTCCACATGGCATGTATATAGCCAAGTAGGATTTTGCAAATTAATATTTGCCCTTAAGAATAGTAACTGGATTATGAAGGATCGTTTCAAGTAAGTACCAGTATTGGTTTTATTTGCAGCCAAGAATAACTGATTAAGTTTTGAGGAGAAGGAAGGCAATCTACTTTGAGTGCTTTTTATTTATTTATTTTTTTTTAAGGCTAGTCAAGTGAAGCAGTGGGAGTGGATATGAGTGCTTTTTAAAGCTTTTACATTGGGAGGGCCCTTCAAAAGTGTGGTCTTGGGACTTGTTCGTCACACCAAATCAGAACTTTTTTAACCAACCAAGCAGCACGCGTGAATCAGGATTTGTGTCATGGCTCTCTAATGTTGAATTTTTTTCTATTTGAGCATATCATTAGAAGTCCCCCCTAAGAAACAAAGACTGCGACCCCTGAGTTGTCAGTTCAAAGCCCACCCACACTGGTAATAGCCAAATGCCATTTCTGTTTTCTGAGAGCTCAGTGAGTAGGTGGATGGAATGTGAAAAGGTCTGTGTTCAGGTATTTGCCAGCGGCCTTGCTTGGAGTGTCTCTACCCTCTAGCAATGGCCATGCTGTGTCACTTTTGGCAAGACAAAAGTGTCTTCTCGGGCCATGACCTCTTCCACCTGTGGGATCACGGGACTGTGTCCAGCTGACCCAATGGGAACAACGCAAGTGCTTTATCTCGTAGGGAGTTCTGAGTCAAACATTTTGGTGTTCTTGACATGAAAGGTTGGTAGAGCATATTATTATTCCTTAGTGTTCTGTGCATGATTAACAACCATGCTTAACTAGACCAGGGAAACTGGTCCGACCAGCTAGTGAAAGCAGGTTGAAAATGATCTCAAGGTAAGCACGGAGTCAGGATCCACATAAGTGGAGATGACTGATGGTAGAGGAGGGTGCTCATGGAAACCGTGGTTACAGTTGGTACCAGTGTCATCTGTGGCTATGTCTAGGCAGGATGTCAAGGGTCAGCTTGCTGCTTCAGCCCCCTCTTAGGGCAGGATACAAAAAAAAGGGAACCCTGTGTTCAGGGGCGGCATGTGGCACACATGGTCCCCTGTTTCCCCTGCCCTAAATATCTCTGCAGAAAGTCAAGTGTGTGTGGTTTCCACAGCAGGGCTGGATGTTTTTCTGGGGTGGGAAGGGTATTTACTTGCTTTTCTTCTGCCATCATTAATAGGGCTCATTCCAGGAGGGGAGGAGGATGGTGCCTGTAACTCAGACTCCCCAGCACGGCCTCGGCCTGTGGGCTCCAGCCCTGTCCCGAGTCAGGGCTTGCGTAAGGAATGCTGCCATGGACCCAAGCCAAATAGATTCCAAATGATGGAATCTGATGTTTCCTGTTGGGTTTGAGGACAGGGAGTCAATGTGGTGTGGGCTTAGGCCCCCGAGGTTTAATTTAGAGATAGGGTGCAGGGAGCCCAGTGAGGACTCTTGAGGCGGCTTTGCCAGCATGGAGCCCAGGTGAGTCACTACCACCTCAGAAGCATCCTTCAGAGGCCAGGATCCAGGCCCCAGGCAGGAGTCAGAGCATCCAGGCTGCTGGTCGGGTCCTCTCTGCTGACGTCACCGCCCCCACTTGGTCTGGAATGCCTGGCAGCCTCTGCCTGAAGATGCGAGCTGGCTGGAAGTGGAAAAGCAGGAAACGTTTCCAGATTGGGAACTCAAGGCACGTTTGCGCAATACTGCACTCGGCCAAGCCTGTGTGGCTGAACCGCATGCCAAATAGGATCCCAGGTCTGAAACGGGGTTCTGCAGAACCGTTGGTGTGACCTCATACCTCCCAGCCAGAAAAAATGATATCTTCTCGGCCACCAAAAAATGACCTATACTTTTTGTTTCCTTTTTAATGTTATCCAGCTGAGGTGTGCCTTAAATACATATATCTGTATGTATGTACGTCTATATACGTGTGTGGATGTATATCCCCCATTCCAATCTACTACTTAATGCAGGGACGCAAAGATCATATTAGAAGGGCTATAACCAGAAAGGAGCCAACTAAAGGAATCATAGCATTAATAAAGGGCAAACTCAGAGTCCAGGTGAGAGGAACTGCAGTGTCTGGGTAGGGAGTGCAGCCTGCTGGTTTAAAGCTCCAACGTGGAGGCCCATCAGCCTGGGTTTGAATCCTAGCCCTGTGGCTTACTAGCTGTGACCTTGGCTTCTGTCATCTGCCGTTCTTTTACTTATTGTAAGACAGAGTGATAGTGCCACATCATGAATTAGCCTAAGACTTGAGTGCACTTCACACAAAGTAAGTGCTTAGTAAGTGGTAGCTGCTATCATGGTTAAATATCATTATTTTTGAGGCAGGGTCTCGCTCATTATAATTATTGTTATTCCATCTCTCCAGCCTGTTTTAGAGTGATGCCCATGACGCAGCCAAAGGTGTCTGAGTTCCTTTCACTTTTCTAGATCATTGCCCCATTACTAGTACATAAGGGGATGTGAGGTTTTAGGAACTTTGACCTTGAAGCCGGACTGCGTAGTCACTGTCACTTCTCTCTGGGAGGCTGTTGTCAGATCAGGCCCTGTCCCATCTCCTCAGAGGTCTGCCAGTGTTACTCGGCCATGAAGCCCATCAAGTTGGCCACAGTTCAGATGGAGGAGGGATCTTTAAGAGGAAGATGGCATGCTTGGGGATGCTGTTGATTTCTATGCATTTGCTCAGCAAGCATAGATGCTGTTGGCTTTGTCTGATGGATAAGTGAGCAGAACCAGCCCACTGTGTGCCTTCTGCATCCACTGCCAGCTTCCTCTCTGAAGCAGCAAACCTGGAGTCAGTTGAAGTTCCCCAACAGAGAGACCCTGGGCCTTCCAAGGGCAGGCCTGGACAGCATGGAGTTTTCTCTCAAAATTGTAACATGAGTTTATTCCAAAACAAAACAACAAAAGCAGACCCCCGGTGTATCCTTGGCTCACTTCCATAAAGCATCACAACCATTAACCAAAGGAAAAGAAGGCCTGAGCCCCGTGACAGAAGTCAGGTCAAGACTTTCCTCACTCCCCTCCCCTTCTGGGACCCAGGAATAGTAAAAATAGTAAACATAATAATAGTTACAAATAATAAAATAAAAATAAAGCTGAAAATTATGGAATATTTGCTATGTGTCAGGACTGTTTAAGTACTTTATATATATTATTTACTCCTCCCTGCCCTACAGAAAATGCTATTATTGTTGTTCCCCTTTTACAGTTAAGGGGACTAGGGCACAGAGTAGTTATGTAACTTGCTTGAAGTCACACAGCTAGCAATGGCCATGCCAGTTTTTATAATTACAAAAATAAACCATATATATGATAAAATGACATAGAACTATATGTACACATTATTCCAATGTGTATAGCTTTCTTTCCTTTTTTACTTTTTTTTTTTTAAAGTGGTAAGATCTAAGTGTAGTGTATGGCTTTTTAAGTTTTGCTATTATACTCTAGTTGTGTGGGATTTAACCATCTAGGGGAAATAGGCAAAGAATACACAGGGCCTTTCTGTATTCTTTTTTTCTGTAGCTTCCTGTGAATCTATAATTATTTCCAAATAAGAGGTCAAAACAAACAAAGGCAAACCACAGTCAACAGTATATTGAATTCTTATTGTATGCCAAGTACTGTGACAAACACTTGACGTTATTTTATTTACTCGTAACAGCAACCCAATAAGATGTGGGTACTATTATTACCGTTAGTTACAGATGAGGAAACTGAGGCTTGGCAAGGTTATTAAGTTTAAGTACCATCAATAGGAAGTGGTACTACCACTGGGTAGTACCCAGCTAGATTTATTATAAACATCAAATGAGAGAAAGCACCTGGTATATGGATGCGCTGTAAATGTTGATTTCCACGTGTTTGCTCAGCAAGCACAGAGCCCTGCTAGGTGCCACGCACAGTCTAGCATTAGCCAGTCCAAGCCTCTGCTGGTTTGGACCACAAGATGCTAGGGATGTAAGGACAAGTACAACATGTTTCCACCATCAGGGAGCATGTACTGGGGGAACAGTGACTTCCATGGTTCCAAAGGCAGGTTTTATATACGTATGTATGTATGCATTTGAGATAGGGTCTCTCTCTGTCACCCAAGCTAGAGTGTAGTGGCACGATCACAGCTCATTCAGCCTCTACCTTCTGGGCCCAAGCAATCCTCCCACCTCAGCCTCCCAAGAAGCTGGGACCACAGGTGTGTGCCACCATACCCATCTAATTATTTTTTGTAGAGATGGATTCTCCCTATGTTGCCAAGGCTAGTCTTGAACTCCTGGGCTCAAGGAATCTTCCCATCTTGGCCTTCCATAGTGTTGGGATTACAGGTGTAAGCCACCATGCCTGACCTAGTTGCGTGTATTTAGAGTATGAACCCATGAGGAAGTACCCTCCTACCTCAGATCTCCCTCCCCTGGTGCTGGAGTCTGGATGGTTGGACCCAAGCCAGGCACCTTCCTGGGACTCAAGGACACAGCGAGGGTTTAGAATAGGGAGCATTATCAATCACCATGTTGGATGGCATCAGTGATTATTATCTTCATTTCCATCAAAGGCGTCTTGTGAAAGGGTATCGTCAAGTTCAATTTAGTCTGAATCAGGACATGGCAAGGACTTATTTTCTATTTCTGCCCCAGGCTGAACCTGTCTTGAATAATTTAGTGTTCATCATCTACTTCCAAACACCAAGCTTCCCTCACCTCCCTGCCACCCCCATCCCTATACTGCTTTATCTAGGACCATGGGGCTGCTTGTTGTTCCCTCTCTTGTCTTCATCAAAAACCCACCCATCTCCACCTCTGGTTGCTAGTAAATGAGTGTTTTCAGGAAAGAGAATCAGCTTTGTGTATGCAGTACAAGGCAGTATCAGCTGCCTAAAGTCAAGAAGCAGCCCTCTGGGCAGAAGGCTGCACACAGTAGCCTAGGGATATTTTTTAACCTACCACTCTTTAAATAAACAAAGAAAACCCAAAAATGATATGCTATCATCTAAAACTTGGGAGAGTCCCCGATCTGGCAACAGCTGGCTAGAGCTGAGTAACATCTGTCCCCTCGAGATAGGCAAATGCTGTCCCCATTCCCCAAACTCCACTGGTTTACCTTGCATGCCTGGCTCCCAAGAGCATCTAGTTGTCCACCTCTGACGTGGAAGAAGGAAAGCCCTCAGGGTGGGCATGGTGGCTCACGCCTGTAATCCCAGCACTTTGGGAGGATGAGACGGGCAGATCACCTGAGATCAGAAGTTCCAGAGCAGCCTGGCCAACATGGTGAAACCCTGTCTCTACTAAAAATACAAAAATTAGCCAGTCGTGGTGGCAGGCGCCTGTAATCCCAGCTACCGCAGTGACCCACAGCAAATCTACCTTAAACTCAGGAGGCTAAAGCAGGAGAATAATTTGAACCCAGAGGTGGAGGTTGCAGTGAGTTGAGATTGTGACACTGCACTTCAGTCTGGGCAACAGAACGAGACTCCATCTCAAAAAACAAAAACAGAGAAGGAAGGAAAAGCATCTACAGTGGTGGAACAGATTAGACGCTTTAGAAGCTATGTGACCCATGTTTGATCCTGAAACCCTGCGAGAAGCTGCCCACCCACCCTTCCGAGGCCAGTGTTAGACCTAGTCCTCTTGATCAGGAGCTGGGATTCTAGAAGAGAATTCTCAGCCCTGCATCAACACCCTGACTGCGGCAGGATTTCTGAAAGCACCATCTGGGTAATGACATTCTGACTTGGGTTGTTGTACATCCGTGCAGGAAGCATCCCTGGGAAAGGAGCTGGTCTGGAGTGTTTTTGGGTAATGGGTCACCAGATAAGGAACCAGAAGACGTCAGTTTCAGTCTGTCTATACCACTTGCTAAGTGGGTGTTTCACTTGTTTTTCTTATCGGTAAAATGGGGATAATGTCCACTGTGCCTACCAACAGGGTGGATGAGAGAATCGAGTCATGTGTTTGTAGGAGAATGTTATGAATTGTGGAGTTGTATTAAAAAATTAGGTGGTATGCCAGGTGCGGTGGCTCACATCTGTAATCCCAGCACTTTGGGAGGCCGAGGCAGGTGGATTACCTGAGACCAGGAGTTTGAGACCAGCCTGACCAACATTACAAAATACTCTACTAAATGCAAAAAATTAGTTGGGTGTGGTGGTGCGTGCCTGTAATCCCAGCTGCTTGGGAGACTGAGGCAGAAGAATCACTTGAACCCAGGAG
Source organism: Sapajus apella (assembly GCF_009761245.1). Lineage (NCBI taxonomy): Eukaryota > Metazoa > Chordata > Mammalia > Primates > Cebidae > Sapajus > Sapajus apella. The sequence continues at coordinate 28,379,700 of NW_022436954.1, forward strand.
GCAGAGGTTGCAGTAAGCCAAGATTGCACCATAGTACTCCAGCCTGGGCAACAAGAGCAAAACTCTGTCTCAAAAAAAAAAAAAGAAAAACAAATTAGGTGTTACGACAGCTATGGTAGGCTGTGGAAGCACACACAGCCTCTCTGAGTGTGGACATCAGGAGGTGACAAGCCAGGGCCAGTGGGCCAAATCCCATCCACTGAGAATGGTTTTTATGCTTTGAAATGGTTGAAAGATAATCAAAAGATAAGTGATGTTCCATGGCACATGGAATTTGCATGAAGTTTAAAGTTCTGTGTCCGTACATGAAGAAGACTCATTGGGGCACAGCCTCGCCATTTGGTTGAGAGTTGTCTGTGGCTGCTCTTGCTCCACAACAGACAAGGTGGGGAGTTGTGACCGAGACCACGTGGGCCACAAAGCATAAAGTATTTTCTGTCTGACCCTGAGAGAAAGCCTGCCAAGCTCTGGCCTGGGTCATGGAGGGGCAGTGGCCCAATCCCCTCCCTTCTTTTCCTTTGTTTCTTCTGCCACCCAGATACAGGTGCCACTGCAAATGGGTGGCCCAAGGAGTACTTTCAGATCCCAGACCACAGAGGCAAATCTGCAGTGACCACATCAAATCTGCCCTAAGCAGCAAAGCCAGGAATTTCTCCCAGTTTAATTCCTGTCGAGTGCTTCCATCTTCTGTGCTCCAGCTTAGAGGCACTTCCCAATGAAAACCACAGCATTTTTTTTGTAAAACCAGTCCCCCTTTTAGCAACAACTACAAAAAGAGAAGGGGCTGTTCCTGTCACAGTGAACATTTCTCCATCGTGTCCACCACCACAGGGGCCTGGTCAGTGGTGCTTCCCCTCCTTGGCCACGGACTGGCAAGAAACACAAAGGGCAGCTGCTGCTCTGATAAGGCTGTGGGGGCGGCATCAGCGCTGAATCATGTCCCTCAAAGGACATGTTGAAGTCTCAACCCCTAGGACTTCAGAATGTCACCTTATTTGGAAATAAGTATGTGTGGATGTAGTTAGTTAAGATGAGGACCTACTGGGGTAGGGTGGGCTCCCCATGCAACACGCCTGGTGTCCTTACAGTAAGAGGGACATCTGAAGACAAGGTCAGGCACACGTGGAGGATGAATGGGATGTGGAGATCTGCGTCTAGCAGATGAGGAGGCAACGGAAAATCTACCAGGGTCTCAGAGGAAGCATGGCCCTGCCGACACCTTGATTCTAGACTTCTTGCCTCCAGGAGTGTAGCAGAATAAAGTTATGCTGTTTAAAGCCTCCCAGTTCGAGCCGGGAGCGGTGGCTCATGCCTGTAATCCAAGCACTTTGAGAGGCTGATTACATGAGGTCAGGAGTTCGAAGCCAGCCTGGCCAACAGTGAAACCCTGTCTCTATTAAAAAATTAGCTGGGCATGGTGGCAGAGGCCTGTAATCCCAGCTATTAGGGAGGCTGAGGCAAGAGAATCACTTGAACCCAGGAGGCAGAGGTTGCAGTGAGCTGAGATCACACCATTGCACTACAACCTGGCAATGAGAGTGAAAGTATGTCTCAAAAAAATAAGCCTCCCACTTTGTGGTCCTTTGTTACAGAAGCCCTAGGAAACTCCTGCAGTGGCTGGCCCACCCTGCTGGTGCAGCATTCCAATACCTTTCCAGCATCTGGCATCCCTGTTCTGCAAATAAGGCAGTGAAGGCACGGCAAGTTCCAGTGACCTTCCTGAGGTTTTGGCTAGTGGCAGAGCAGGATTCAAACCCAGGCCCTCTGATTCCATGCTGCCGAGATGGATGATCTGGAAATGACCTCCAGCCTCTCCCTATCCTTAGCATCACTAAAGAGGAGAGAGCAGGTTCTCATACTGATGGCATCTTCTGCTTCATGTTCCTCATTCCAGGAGCTCTGAAGAAATTATTTTTTTTATTGTGGCCATCTGAACTTACCTGAGCTCTCACATATGTAAAGGGAAAAAATCAGGCCAGACACGGTGGCTCATGCCTGTAATCCCAGCACTTTGGGAACCCAACAGAACCTAAGACGGGTGGATCACGTTGAGCCCAGGAGTTCAGGACCAGCCTGGGCAACATGGCGAAAACCCATTTCTCCAAAAAAAATTTAAAAATTAGCCAAGTATGGTGGCTGGCATCTATATATAGTATGAGCTACTCAGGAGGCTGAGGCTGGAGAATCACTTCAGCCCGGGAAGCAGAGGTTATAGTGAGCTGAGATCAAGCCACTGCACTCCAGCCTGGGCAACAGAGCCAGACCCTGTCTTAAAAAAAGAAAAAGAAAAAAAAAACAAAAAAAAAACAGAAAAGAAATCTTTAAAAAAAAAAATAGGGAGTATGTGCATTATTTACAATAAAAAGTGAAGAGTGAGCTCTCATTTTCTTAGCCACTTGCAGTGTATCTGAAGAATGCACTTAAGTGATCCTTGGGGAGGTACCCCAAATAAAACCCCCATGTGCAAGGCAATTTAATAAGGGAAGTCTCCAGTGCCCTCCTGGAAAGCGTAAGAACACAGATACTTCCTTCTCAGATAGCACCTGGTTGGCCAGGCCCTTGTATAACAAACATAAATTAAATCCTCACCGAAAACTAGAGATGGTGCACTTTCCCCCTCCTAGGGTGATTCCTTTTCAAACTTCCAGCTCACCCACTGGAGAAGAAACTGAGGTTGCAAGTAAAATCTTACCATTCAAAGTCTACAATGCTTTTTGTTTTAAAGATTGCCTTTTCTCTGTGTTACAAGTATTTTCAAATGCGCAGACACATATTCAGGGCCCAGGTTTAGGGTTTCTAAACTACAGGGATAGAAATGTGGGAGGGGGGGCGGGGAGTGATGCCATTAGGGTGGGGAAGAGGCCAGGGTTGGGGTCCAGTAAAGAGAATGCCAGGGGCTTTCAGAAAGTCAGCCAGACTGAGCTCACCCAGTGGGGTATTCCTGGCCTGTTGAGTCTGTCCCTGTTTGCCATGGTGACCCAGGTTTCTCCATAGAATTCCACTAGTATTGGCTTGCTCTTCTGAGGGCCGCCGCCTCTCAGGCACCCAGGAGTTGAACGCCTGGCCACAGCTACAGAGGACTTAACTGTCGTGACACATGGCTGGCAGCGTCTGATGTACATGCCTGGCTGCTGCCAATAAAGAGAACTGTTTCTTTCTCTGAACAGTGTGCATTTACATTGAGAGCATTCTCCTCTCCTACCTCCACCAGTGCTTCCTCCCACCCCACTCCACCCGACACAAAAAGGAAAAAGCTTTTGGGGAATTTGTTTTGAGTGGGCTCGTTCAAAACGAGCTTTATGTTTATTTTCTGAGTGGCCGCTGGACTGTTGTGTCCATTTATCATGCCTCTCCTCCCTCCCCTCCCGCTCACTGGCCCCCATCTCTACTCTACTCTGAAAACCTAAACTTCATCAAACTGTTCCTAACAACTACCACATGTCTACAGAGGGCATGGGGGTGGGGGAGGGGGATCTGGGAAATGAAGAAACCCTCCAAGGAGCACAGTAGCGTATTAAAATTCAATGGCTTAGTCATCAGAGTTTTCAGCCCGAGCACCGAAGAAAAATAAATGAATGTTCTGTAACAGTCTTGTGGCTCTCGGAGGAAGGGGGTGGCAGGGGAGGGAGGGGAGGGGAGATGTTGTGGTTTTTAGATAGAGGAGTCCATGCTGTAGAGAACAATTAGGGCCTTTGCTCAGAAATAACAAGACACACTACTGTTTTCCTGCTTGCTGGAGGAGTGCATAGTGTCGGGGATAGAAGGGATTGGTCTGATCAGCCAGCTCTGTTCATGGATGAGGAAACTGAAGCCAGGGATGTGACTTCTCTAGAGTCATATAAGTAGAGGCCAGGTGCTGTGGCTTATGCCTGTAAATTTGGGATGCTGAAGTGGGAAGATTGCTTGAGCTCAGGAGCTCAAGACCAGCCTGGGCAACATAGTGAGACCCCACACCTCAAAAAAAATTTTTTTAATTAGCGAGGTACAATGGCATGTGCCTGGAGTCCTAGCTACTTAAGAGGCTGAGGTGGGAGGATTGCTTGAGTGCAGGAGTTTGAGGTTATGTTGAGCTATGATTGCACAACTGTACTCCAGCCTTGGTGACAGAGTGAGACCCTGTCTCTAAATAAGTACATAAATAATAAAAATGAATTCATGGTAGAGACGGGACTGGATCCCCTCACTCATCCTTTCCTCCTGACTCAGGCAGATCTGCTTGGAGTTTCTGGGTATTTTATAGGGGTTTTTGTTTTCATTTTTTTTTCAGGCAGAGTTTCACTCTTGTTGCCCAGGCTGGAGTGCAATGGCATGATCTCAGCTCACCACAACCTCCACCTCCCGGGTTCAAGTGATTCTCCTGCCGCAGCCTCCCAAGTAGCTGGGATTACAGGCATGCGCCACTATGCCCAGCTAATTTTGTATTTTTAGTAGAGATGGGGTTTTTCCACGTTGGTCAGGCTGGTCTCAAACTCCCGACTTCAGGTGATCTGCCCTCCTCAGCTTCCCAAAGCGCTGGGATTACAGGAGTGAGCCACTGCACCAGCCAGTTCTGATAGGTTTTAAAAGCATCAGCTCTTGGGCTGAGAACTGCTGTGGTGTCCCCAAGGTACCAGAGAACTCACCCCATTGAGGGTACCTGCTTTAGTGACATTGCAGCAATGCTGTTGGGCCTTTCTCCATCTGTCCTCTCCCCCAGCTAGGCCGGTGAGAGGGCCTGGGTGTTTGCGAGTTGCCTTATATGCTCAGGCTTCCAGGACTCGAAGGCCTGCCTCTGGCGCTTGTTGCTTTGGTTCTATTTTTCCTTGTATCCCTGCATCTTCCTTAAATGAATAGACCAGACTGCCTTCTCCTTTGTTTGTTTTTAGATGAAGCAACTGAGTCATGAGGAAGTGAGAGGACCTGGTAAAGTCCTGAGTTGATGGTGAAAGGAGTGGCTGTGCAATTCACATCTCCCCTTTCCCTACCCTCCACCCTGATTAAGATCTCCCCTTCTGGTGACCAAGGACATTGAATGGAGGAGATATTGTGAAATCTTTGAGCTAGAAGAAGTTTTAGAGGAGAATGAAGCCAAGCCCCTGTTTTGAGGATGAGGAAGCAGGGCCAGGATGAGGAGGGGTCTGGCCAGGGTCAGCAGGCAGCACAGGCCTGGGCAGGCAGACATGTGGCATTCGCCCTGGACTAGCTGTGGGACACACTTCGAACAGCTTAGTGTTCCAGGAGGGACTGAGGTGTGGCCAGTCCTTGCCACCCACCGCTGGTCCCAGAACAGGGGGAGCATTGTAGTTGACTATTATATTGGCTTGGAGTCTCCATTTGGGTTTCTTTGATCAGCTTGGAAGGAAGCTGAAAGAAAAAAGTAGACAAAGTAACCACCCAACGCAGCTAAATTGTTGGCAGCAAAAAGTCAAACAAAATCAGATTTTCTGAGCAAGTTTGAAAGGTCTCCCTCGAGTAGCTGGGCAAATTCCCATGGATCTGAGCCATGAAGCGCCATTTCCAAAGGCATCAGTCTGCTCTTGCTTCCTCTGTGTTATGGCAGAAACATTGGCTGTATCCAGGTCCCCAACTGTTCTTCTTCCTGTCCACAGCACAGGGACACATTGCCATGTGCCTGATGCCCTGCCCCTGAATCGTAGGGGTGGTGTGAATTGAAGAGCCCATCTCACAGAGGAAGAAACTGAGGCCGAGAGAGCTAGGGAGACCCTGCTTTGAACTCGGCCTTGAGCCTGTTCACTGTACTCCCTATTTAGTGCTTCCTTCCAAGCTGCTTCTGGAAGAGTAGATGTGTTTGGAGACTCTCCTGATGGCCCTAAAACTCTCTCCTTTTTTCTCTTGCTGGAGAGGCCTGGTAATAAGGCCCATGTTACTTCCCTTAGAGAAAACATTAGGAAACTTACCCAGGAAGACCACTGATCTCACAGCACAAAGCCAGCCAAACGTCAGACTTCATAAAGACGTCAGCATGTTAAGGAGAACCACCTGGGCCCTCAGCACTCACACACACCAGCCTTGTTAGCAGATGGGTTTATGTTCTGCCTCCCATACCCCAAATTGCAACCTCCCAGATGTCAAGGGGTGGGGGCACCTAGGGTCAGGCCTGAGGACAGCGCTGTGCATGCCTGATGGGTCGCTTTGTGGACTAGGAGATAGGGCTCTTGGGGGTAGATTGGCGCATTCGTCCTTGTTTTCCTACTGTGTCTAGAATTGAGCTCTGTCCCCAGAGGGTGCCTGCAACATGCCTGGGGAATGAGCCCTGTGTAATAGAAACTCCTAACCCACTACTGCACCTGGCTGGCTTTCCAGCCTCTGTAAGAATGAGTCAGCCACCTGCAGGGGAGCCTCAGGGAAGAGCCTAGAGCTTCCAATCCAGATTAGCTTTGGCTACCTGGGCCTATGACAAGTGATGGCAAAAGGAATGCCTGAGCAGACCTGTGTTTATAAGCATAAGGGAGGGGGCTGCACTCAGAGGTATGCTAATTAAAAGCTGAGAACCTGCAAAAGCACTTAGGTTTAAACCCCACCTCCTCTCCACATCCGCCCTGCCTTATCCTGCTGGTTGCTTTTTTTGTAATAAAAAGCCAATTTTATTTCCCCCACAGAGACTTTGTTAATAAATTTCTAACCAGAACCTAAAGTTAGGGAACGTGGAGGGGAGAGCGTGGCCCTCATGCAAGCATGTGCACACACAAGGACTCTCACATGTAAGACCAAACACTCCAGGGCTCCTCTCTGTGTCCCCCCAACTCGCACCAAAAGCAGCATTTCTCCAGAGACAGACCCCTAACCTCAGTACATCCAAGTCCCAAAGGGCCTAATGAAAAACCAGAGCCACCACCAAAGCATTTCTGATGCTAACCCAGTCCCCAGCGTCCTTGAGCATCAGGGCCCTGGGCTGCGAGTGAGCTCAGTTCAAAACAAATCTGGGGCCCATTATCTCCCTGGCCTAATTTTGTCTCCTGTGGCTGCCCTATTAGTCCTTTCCTGGCAATCTGACATGTTCTGTCGAGTCCTTCTCCTCTGTCCAATTTCCAAGACAGTGTTTAGGCAGCTTGAAGTAGAGTGCAGTGCTGGGTACCGACCCCCTGGGCACCTGAGGGTTTGCAGCTGAAAATCGCCTGCAAGAGGTGGCAGGAAGTAGGATGGTGTTGATCTGGCAAGCTCTGGTGGAAGCCCTTGAGAAAACAGTATTGCATTATTGTCACCATTAATAATGGCCCTTTATTTGAGCTTTGCTAGGACAATGCTCTAAACAAAGCTGAGAGGAAGAAACGGTCCCTGCTGTGGGGCCTTGTAATTTATCAAGGCTAATGGAGGAAGAAAAATCCACTGGAAAGAGATTGTGGGGGAGGGCTGGGGATAGATTTGATTGTTGCTGGAGGTGTAATTGGACGAGACCCACAGCCTAGCTAGCTATGCATCCCCATTTGCTTTGTTGCAACAGGACTGTGTTTTCAGCCCCTCCTTTGTCTTGTCTGTTCTACTGGATCTGAGTCCCTTGAAGGCAGATTGAGGTCTAAGTCCTGGATCTGACATAGCAGCATGATCTCAAATGGGTTCCTTTGCTTCTGAGCCTCAGATTCCTCATCAGCAGGAGAGGCACCCAGGTTGGAAATTATGAGGGTCCAAGCCCCTTAAATTGTTAAAGGAATAATAGCTGCCAAAAATAGATGACAAGAGTATTGAGGAAAGAGGACTTGCTAGAAGTGTCTTTGCGTTCCTTAGAGAGAGGATCCAAATGCCATGCTTGGACCTAACTGAGGCCACCATTTACTGAGGGTTCACCATGTGCCAAGAACTAAACCTGTTGCGTCTCTGGACATCATTTACTTCTCTATCAAAGAACGGTTACAAGAATGATTGCCTCCCGCCTTGTCCACATAAGATGTGAGTCGGCGTTGTTTTCTTGCTGGGTGCTAGACTCACTGTACCAAGGGTATGGTGACATTTCAGGGCTGGAAGGCCTCTATGAAAACCAGCATCCCACCCTGCCAAGTCGGAGGTCCTGCTGTCCACCAGAAATGCTGGCAGCCAGGAGCTGCAGCTGTGTTGCAACAAGTCTGATTTAATTTGAGGGGTGGTACAGAGACAGCACTGTGGTGTTTGTTAAAAGCCAGAAGAATACAGCTTATTCACCAAACTGTGAAACTGGCTATGCCTTGGGAGGGGGAAGCCAGAGGAAAATGTGTGATATCACTTTTAAAAGAGTAAAAATGCTGATGACTATAAATTTACTATAATGCCCATTATTGCATGAGGTCTAAGTGGATTAACTCATTACAGTGAAGTCAGCATCAGGTTTTCTTAAGGCCTCTTCCCTTCTGGGGTTTATAATTTTATTCTTATCTCTCTATTAATTTATAAGGTAGGATGCCAATCATCGTTTGTCCTTTGGAATCCTTGTTATCACCCCCTTGGTTCCTCAGAACTAAAAATCAGGCAAAAAAAAAAAAAAGTCCTTTTTAATATAATACAATTGGAATAAACCCGAAAATGTTGGTAAATAGGATTTCTATAAGCCAAATTTTCTTTCAAATGCATGAGAAAAACAGACTACCTTGAGGAATCCCATTGTCAGTAGTTTTGTCAAGTGAGGACATGTTCACATATTTGCCTTCGAGGTAAGCCTGGGTCTTTCCTGTCCACAGCTGTGACACTGTGTACTCAGACTGACACATCAGTCACTCTAGCAGCATTTCTGTTTTCATGTTAACTCATATCCTTTCCTATAAAACCTTCCAGTTTATTAAACCTAGGTGAGCGTGATTGAGAGAGATGTGGAAGTGCCTTACAATTTGTCATTGTTTTTTCCTTTTTTTGAGATGGAGTCTTGCTCTGTCACCAGGCTGGAGTGCAGTGGTACGAACTCGTATCATTACAGCCTCCACCTCCCAGGTTAAAGCGGTTCTGTCACCTCTGCCTCCCTAGTAGCTGGGATTACAGGTACCCATCACCACACCCAGCTAAGTTTTTGTACTTTTAGTAGAGGCAGGATTTCACCATGTTGGCCAGGCTGGTCTGAAACTCCTTGGCCTCAGGTGATCTGCCCTTCCGAAGTGCTGGGATTACAGGTGTGAGCCACTACGCCCAGCCTTGCAAAGTGTCATTTAGATCTAAGAATGCTATCCACCCCACAGGACAAGGATGTGTGACTGTACAGTAGGGTGGAAGAAAACCTGGAATGGCAATTGAGTCTCATTTTGCCCTCAGCTCTGCCCTCGCCTTTTGCATGACCCTGGGCAGGACACTGAGTCTCGATGGGCTTCCATATTTGCATCTGTAAAATGAGGGATACCGATTGGGTGCCTTAAGAAAACCTGTGAGATAAGTGTTTCAGAGTTCTTCCAACGGGGCAGTCCCGGACCAAATGTCCATTTAAGAAAAACTATTAATCCCTTATCAATACAATTTCTCCTTTGAAGGAGGGAGGCGTGTGTTTCTAGACAGCATCCTGAGGAGTAACTCTATCTGGGAATTCCGCTGCCTTTTCAGAGCCCTGTGCTGCATGTGTGCTGACATGTCCTCTTCAGAGACCCCTCATTGAATTACACCATGATCAGCAGTTGGGACCTTGCGTATTTATTATTCAGGAGGCAGAACACCACCCTCCGCCCTGCAGAATGCAGGTACTTTATCAGCTGGGATCAGATGGGTTATTGAATTCAGAAAATCTTCATTCTGTATTCAGCTTGCTTCTCCCTGTTCCACTTGATCACGTTCCTCATCGACTCTCAGGGCCCTTGGGGATTTCATGGCAAGAAGCCTCCAAGCTCTGGACGGTGGGCACAATTCTGTCCTCTTTGTACTTAGGCAGGGCACCCAGGAAAGCAATTATTCCACAGCCTTACTTTACATTTAGTAGAGATTTTCTTTTTTTAAGTCCATTTAGGCCAGGTATAATGGTCCATGCCTGTAATCCTGGCACTTTGAGAGGCAGGGAGATTGCTTGAGCCCAGGAGTTTGAGACCAGCCTGAGCAACATGGCAAAACCCCATCTTTACAAAAAATATAACAAAAAATTAGCCAAGCGTGGTGTGTGCACCTGTAATCTCATCTCCAAAGGAGGCTAAGGTAGGAGGATCACTGGAGCCCAGGAGGTGGAGGCTGCAGTGAGCCGTGATTATGCCACTGCACTCCATTCTGAGTAACAGAGAGAGACCCTGTCTCAAATAATAATAATAATAATAATAATAATTAATAATAAAGTTTATTTAGGGGAAGGTCTCTAGGGATTTGTTGACTAGTCCTAGTTTTCTAGGGGTGCTAAGTGTTTGAGGACAGCTGTGAATGTGAACCAGCCGTTCTGAAAATCCATTGATTGGTTATATTTCTGATTAATGTCACCAGTCACCTTTCTGTAAGGCCACAGGCCAGATCCCAGCTGCTGAAAGGGAGAGAGGGAGACAGACAGTGATACCCCACAGATCCTTGAATGTCAAGAAAAGGCTGAACTTCCACATTATCCCAGAGGAGAGATAGCTGTCTGTCTCTTTCTGAGAAGGAGGAGAGCTGAGTAGGGAAGAATTTGAAGAAAGTTCTGTATTTCCTCTTCCTTCTCCCCTCCCCGCCAAAACAAAAATCGTTCATTGTTTGCAAGTTTTTATGGTGGTTCTTTCCTATTCCCCAAACTACTTATAAGAGCTTAAAGTTGCTGGGTGCATTTCCTCCCTTATCTTCCCTGCTTTATTCCTGCTATAAAATCACCACACTTAATTCAAACCAGAGTTGTTGGATCCGCCCCACCCGGCCTCATTCAGACTTGGTGGTGCTGACTCACAAGAGACCAGGTCAGACACATGAGCTTATGACCTCACTGTTGAGGACAGGTGGAGAGCAGAGGTCGGACTAGGGTGGAGAGACTGACCTGGGCTATTAGACCAAAATGCTAGCAAGCCTGACCCCAAGGACAATTGCAACGGCAACAGTAACAATAGCAAGGATTGACCATAGCAGCAAATATACGTTGAGCACTTGGATTTCACCAGGCAGATGTTCAGTCCTCACACATAGCATAATGTGAGCAGAACAGCAGGCAAAAAACAGCCAGGTATATAAATATGAAGTAGTATAACCCACCAAACACACATACCTGCTACACTTCCCTAACAAGAGCAGGCACTTCCGGCCGGGCACTGTGGCTCACACCTATAATCCCAGCACTTTGGGAGACCAAGGCAGGTGGATCACCTGAGGTTAGGAGTTCAAGACCAGCCTGGCCAACATGGTGAAACCCCATCTCTTCTAAAAATATAGAAATTAATTGGGCATGGTGGCGGGCATCTGTAATCCCAGCTACTTGGGAGGCTGAGGCAGGAGAATCGCTTGAGCCTAGGAGGCAGAGGTTGAAGTCAGCTGAGATCACACCATTGCACTCCAGCCTGGGCAACAAGAGCAAGATTCTATCTAACAACAACAACAACCAAAAAAAACAAACAAACAAAAAAAAAAACAGCAGGCACTTCTGTAGTGCTCCCTAGGCACAGTTCTAAGAACTGTACATATTTTAACTCACAACTCTTAAGAGTCAGGTCCTTCTGCTGTTTCCGTTTTGTAGATGGCACCAAAGCACTGACAGGTTAAGTAACTTGCCTAAAGCAACACGGGGTTGTCTGCAGTCTACAACTGTGTCATGAATTCTATCTCTGTAAATCTTTGACAGGGGTACTTTTCATCTGTAAGACAGATGGTACCTCCTTCTACCTCTCTCTCATTGTGAGGATGAAAGAGGAACAAGTAATGAAGTAGCATAGATGTTTGTAAATTGCCATTCCATATTCAAATGACCCGTAGGGAAGGTCTGGGAGGGATACACAATAATAGTGGAGAACCGTTGGGATGAGTGACACAAAGTTTATAGGCCAACAGGACAATCCATGAAGTATTCCCTGGGACCCTTAGTCCTGAGATTTCTATGGGGACAAACCAGATTGGGGTTACTGAGGTGGGTCCTGACAGCGGAGGGGCTATTAGAGAGCACTGCCTGAAGGCTCTGCTCTGGGCTGAGGACTCAGGGAGACTGGGGCAGCTTGGCCCGTGACTGACTGGGATGTGCTTTGGGGGGATAGTGTGGGTCCCTGTGATTATTAACAACCCCTAGGTAGAGAGTATCTCCTCAAGTCCAGGTACAGTGGCTCATGCCTGTAATCCCTACACTTTCGGAGGTTGAGGCAGGTGGATTGCTTGAGCCCAGGAGTTTGAGACTATTCTGGGCAACATAGCAAGACCCCACCTCTGCAGAAAATGAAAATAAATTAGCAGATGTGGTGGTGCACGCCTGTAGTCCCAACTACTAGAGAGGCTGATATAGGACAATTGCCTGAATCCAGGAGGTTGAAGCTGCAGTGAGCCGTGTTCACACTACTGCAGTCCAGCCTGGGCAAGAGAGCAAAACCTGTCAAAAAGAAAAAAAAAAGCCGGCTGGGAGCGGAAGCAAGGAAGGCGGATCACGAGGTCAGGAGTTCAAAACCAGCCTGGCCAACATGGTGAAACCCCATCTCTACTAAAAATACAAAAAAATTATCTGGGCATGGTGGCAGGTGCCTGTAATCCCAGCTACTTTGAAGGCTGAGAAAGGAGACTTGCTTGAACCTGGGAAGCAGAGGTTGCAGTGAGCCAAATTGCACCACTGCACTCCAACCTGGGCAACAGAGTGAGACTCCATCTCAAAAAAGTCATTTCTCAGTTGTATTAGCTGCATTTCAAGTGCTCAATGACTGTGTGGTCTAGTGACTACTGTGTTGGACACCACAGATATAGAGCATTGTCACCATGAGAGAAATTCTAGAGGCTACCTGATTCATCTGAGTATATGATGGCAAGCCTTCTCTTTCCTTCACTGGGTTCTATGCCCCTTTCTAGTGTAAAAACTCTCTTCCACCTTCACCTCTTAAAGGCCTCCTGAAGATGTGGTGCTCGGGGTTGCTTTTGATAAGTACAAATTCTTTTTTTTTGAGACAAAGTCTTGCTCTGCCACCCAGGATGGAGTGCAATATCTCGATCTTGGCTCACCGTAACCTCCACCTCCCAGGTTCAAGCAATTCTCCTGCCTCAGCCTCCCGAGTAGCTGGGATTACAGGGGCACGCCACCACGTCCGGCTAATTTTTGTATTTTTAGTAGAGACAGGGTTTCACCATGTTGGCCAGCATGGTCTCAATCTATTGATCTCATGTTACGCCCACCTCAGCCTCCCAAAGTGCTGGGATTACAAGCATGAGTCATTGCGCCTGGCTGATAAGTACCAATTCTAAATGCTGCAGTCACCATTTCTTCCTTCTCTAGACCTGCCATAGAGCCACGTCTTCCTGAGCCACATGTGGCCCTTGGGTTCATTTTCTTTTCATTATTTCCCCCATGGCGTTCAGAATGGACAAGTCAGAATTCAGAGGTCGGTCTTAAGATCTGTCTTCATAACAAGCCCACCTCATGGAACCATAGGCCAGCTGCTGTTTGTACGAACACCAGGGGTCATTTATGAGGAATAATGAAGTTGTATTGTATATTCAGAACTTTAAAATGTCTTAAATAAGTTTGTGTTTTAGCAGCTAAGCTGCTCAGAAGGCATTTGACTACTGTGAGTGGCTCTGTGTCTGGTTAAGCCCTGGTGGGGTAGCAGTTCAGAACAACCTAAGAAATCTTGGGCTAGACACAGGGTAGACTCTGTCTCATCCCTCAGCTGAACAGCCATGGCAGTCCATAAAGCAGAGAATTCAGCAGGGAGATTTCTTTAGGATGCAGTTTTCCTTCTGGATAGCCGGTGGCTCCCTGTCCGTCGCCTCTGGGGTGAAAGAGTGAGAGTGTTGAGATAAGACACTGGGAAATAGACTTCATGAACCATTCTTCACTTGGGAAAGAAAAAAGTCATTGGCGATTTTGTCTTGAGTGCTTGGAACCTGACACCAACCTCGTTCTCCTCTAGCGAGCCCCGAAATGTCACACCGTCCAGGTTGCTGACACCGTGTCTCATTAGCGACTCGATTCTCCCCCAACCCTGCCTCCTTTTCCCAAACAAACCCCCTACCACTGGAAGGTCAGAACCCCGGACAGCTTTTTACACAGCCACCATATGGTGTTTGCTTTAGCACGGATCCACAAATGATGTGTTATTACAGTGGAGGTGCAGAAAATTATATGACAAAACCGGGTTTGTTTCTCTGCTAGAAACCCAAGGCTGAAATACTGCAGTATTCCTTCAAGCCTGACTCAGAAGACGAAAGGGAGCCTTTCCCAGAATTAGGGGCATTCACCAGGGACCAGAAGGGGAGGGGGGAGAAAAAACATTGCATTGGTCACTAGTGGCCAGGCCAGTGGTTTATTTTCTGTCTGTGTTTTATTAAGTTTATGTTTTCCATCTGACTGTTTCTCGCGTGATTTATTTCTGTCTCTAGGTACCCACCCCCCACAAGTAGATGATAAACCAACTGCAGTGTGGACAGCACAGTTGCTGAGACTCGTTGGTTGGATTTCACATAGGAACAGAGATAGGTGTTGGGCTAGTGTCAGGGTGTTTTGCAAGGACTTAATCCCCACCTAGTGGGTTCTGCACCATTTTGGACTGAATGCTGACATCCTGAGCACTTCCCTGGGTAGTGATGCCCGAAAGGAAATGATCAGGAGTTGGGTTTTACGTAAGAAAGCATTTGGAATGTCCTTGAGGCCATTGTAGGATCACATTTTTTTCCCCTCTATTTTTATGGCTCCTCAGATAAGACTGGTAGAGGAGTGAAAAAAATGCATTTAATTTCTGGGTAGGCATGGTGGCTCACGCCTGTAATCCCAGGCGTGGAGGCCAAGGAGTGCGGATCACTTGAGCTCAGCAGTTCAAGACCAGCCTGGGCAACATGGCGAAACCCTGTCTCTACAAAAATATAAAAATTAGCCAAGTGCCTGTCATCCCAGCTACTTAGGAGGCTGGGGAACAAGAATCACTTGAAGTTGGGAGGTGGACATTACAGTGAACTGAGATTGTAGCACTACACTCCAGCCCGGGCAACAGAGCCAGACTGTATCTCAAAAATAAATAAATAACTAAATAAATAAAGTTATTTTTTTCTGACTCTTCTAATTTTTAGAAAAATAACTTAGAACCACAGAACAGCTTAGAGGATTCTGAATCCTGAGCACCTTGTCCTTTTTGGTCTGAGGAGATCCCTGCCCTGGACTCTGCATAGTTCTGCTGCTGGGTGCATTCCTTCCTTTTACTTCCCAGAGTAGAGGAGGGGAAAGATGAGAAAGTGATCTGGACCTTGATAGGGCTCCCAGGCGGGACAGTTATTCCAGGCCCTAAGGCTAGAGGTCAAGTGTAGGAGAAGATCATACAATGGAAATAGTTTGGGAGCTTAGAGAGTCAAGTGCTTGATCCTATTCAGCATGAGCCAATTCTCTGATTCAGTTTTCTCATCTGTAAATGGGGTATATTTGCTATGTCTGCCTGTCATGAGCATTGAATGATATGGTATAGAGGAAAGTAATTTGTGCAAAATATGACTTTATGCCCTTGTTGTTCAGTATAGTACCTCTAATCATATGTGGCTATTTAAATTTAAATTAATTATAATGAAATCAGGGCTGGGCATGGTGGCTCATGCCTGTAATCCCAGCACTTTCAGAGCCTGAGATGGGTAGATCACTTGAGGTCAGGAGTTTGAGACCAGCCTGGCCAACATGGTGAAATCCTGTCTCTACTAAAAATACAAAACTTAGCTGGGCATGGTGGCAGGCACCTGTAATCCCAGCTACTCAGGAGGGTGAGGCAGGAGAATTGCTTGAACCTGGGAGGTGGAGGTTGCAGTGAGCTGAGATTGTGCCACTGCACTCCAGCCTGGGTGATAAATTGAGACTCTGTCTCAAAAAACAGAGGAATCAAAGTTTTTTAAAAGTATCTAATATTCACTGGCCTTATTTTAAGTGCCCAGTAATCACATGTGGCTAGCGGCTACTGTATCCAGCAGTGCCACCGCACGCGAATGTAAGGAAATAAATTTTAATAAAAGCTTCCATTGGCCAGGCACAGTGGCTCCCAAATCCCAGTACTTTGGGAGGCTGAGGTGGGAGGATCACTCAAGCCCAGAGTTTGAGACCAGCCTGGGAAACATGGTGAAACTTCATCTCTACAAAAAAGAAAATATAAAAATTAGCCGGGTATGGTGGCACACACGCCTATAGTCCCAGCTACATGGGAGGCTGAAGTGGTAGGATCGCTTATCCAGGAGATCGAGGCTGCAGTGAGCTGTGATCACACCACTGCACTCCAGCCTGGTCAACAGAGTGAGAGTCTGTCTTAAAAAAAAATAAAAAAGATTCCCTTTATTCCTGGGTGTCAGAAAGAACAGGAGCTTACCAGTTTACAGTCATGTAGAAGGTTCTGCAGGAGAGATGGAAGTAATAATAACCTTTTTCATGGGGTTGGTGTGAGGATTTAATAAAGTAGTGTCTGCAAAGCCTTTGACTCAGTACCTGGCCTTGATAAGTGCTCAGATGAGTTAAGTCATGACTTATTAAGCTGTGGTACACTGCTGCTGCTATACCACATAGGAAACTACAAAGCTACATGGTCAGTGCATTCACTGTCCACCTGGGGAGGGACCGGAGAGCTTCACTAAGGGAGGGTTGGAGCGGGGCGCATGGTAGTTTTAAGTCCAGGGGCCAAACAAGGAAGTTATGTCTTCACTGCCCTGCATACCAAAGAAAGGTCCCTTCCTTAGGAGAATGAAGAGTTTTGCTCCCTTCCAGCGGGTGACGAGGGAGGAGGAGACACTGTTTCCAGGCAGGAAGATGCAGCGAGAACCATGGGCATTTTGCTTCCTCTGTGGCTCCCTGCTAGGCTCCCCTGAAAGCAGGAATTTATTTATTTATTTATATTAGGAGACAGGGTCTCGTTCTGTTGCCAGGCTGGAATGCAGTGGCACGATCCCGGCTCACTGCAACCTCCACCTCCCAGGGCCAAGCAATTCTCCTGCCTCAGCCTCCTGAGTAGCTGGGATTACAGGCACCCACCACCATGCCCAGCTGATTTTTATAATTTTAGTAGAGATGGGGTTTCACCATGCTGGCCTGGCTGGTCTCGAACTCCTGATCTTGTGATCTGCCCACCTTGGCCTCCCAAAGTGCTGGGATTACAGGCATGAGCCACCGTGCCCACCCTTGAAATCAGGAATTTAATAAAGTTAATGATTGGGGCCGGCTTTTCAGTGTTGCACAGATCTGTCTGCAACAGGGCAGGGGCCAAGGAGTTGCTGACATGAGCGGTGCTCCCTGTCACTCTGAAGGAGGAAGAGAGAAGAATCCCAGGCCTTTAGTGTGTCTCCTTGGCCCAGGTGAGGCCCCTGGGCTCGTGGAGAGGGCAGGTGACCCAAGGACAGGTGTGAGATGGGAGAAGAGGGCGGGGATTCTGCCAGACTCTCCTGTGCTTCCCGCCTGGAGGAGCTGGGGCTTCTCAAGTGGTGCAGGGCAGCCTTGCAGTCATCTGGGAGGAGCACTGAGGAGAGATCACGTGGACTGGGCCTTTCCCGGGTGGAGATGGGGATTTGCTGGAAAACAGAGGAGGGGACCTAGGGGCTAGCCCAAGTAGGTTTCTCCACCGATGGCAGCTGCCAAAGCAGCTCTTCCTCCTGTGGGTGAAGGGGTGGAATTGGGCCCTGAGCCACATATGGGCCAGGTGACAGCCACCTGGGTTGGGCAGGAAAGGCCTAGGTATCCAGGCCCCCAGGAGGTCCCCCAGCCTCCTCTGGCCCAGCTGGGAGTCTAGTTGGCCCTGGCACTAGGTTAGGGAGGTCTCTGGTGGTTGCACGTTATGAAAGCATGTTTGAGGATAAGGCGGAAATTGAGACAGGAAGGGATTATTTGAAGCAGGGGAGGCCCAGGGCAGGAGAGCTTCTGAGCCGCAGGAAGGTGCTGGGCCAGGACCAGGAGGACCTCCCCGTATTCTCTCTCCCTGCTTTCCTCTCTTTCAGGCAGGTTGGAGGGTTGGAGGGGTTGGTGCAGGAGACGCCCTAAATCCACAGCCTAGGAACCTGTTCATTCTCTTATGGTCATGCCCAGTGCGAGTGGGCTCATGATGTCCAGTTGGCACTCTCCCCCTGTGACTGAGGAGGGCTGGTTAAGCAGTGGCCATCATCAGCTGCCTGGATACTCTAAAAGACACCTATTCCTAAAGGGAAGTCAGCCCCAAGCAAGCGGAGAGATGTGGCCACTCCAAAGAGGAGGCTGATAGGAAGTGAGGAAATGCCAGGATTCAGGAAGGCGCTCATGCTTCTGGCCTCCTCGCTGTCACTCCAGCCATGGCTTTCCCAGGCCTGGTGGGGCTCTGGCCAGCTCTGGTTTGGGGGCTCATGCTGTGTCAGGTGACTTTCCTTTCAGCTCAGCCTCATGAACCCCTGGAGCCTAAACTCGCAACCACCATACGGGCCTTGCCATGAGTGTTGCATCTTTTTTTTTTTTTTCCTTGAGATGGAGTCTCACTCTGTCGCCCAGGCTAGAGTGCAGTGGTGCAATTTTGGCTCACTGCAACCTCCATTTCCCGGGTTCAAGTGATTCTCCTGTCTCAGCCTCCTGAGTAGCTAGGACTATTTTTAGTAGAGACTGGGTTTTCACCATGTTGGCCAGAAGGGTCTCAATCTCTTGACCTCGTCATCCGCCCACATTGGCCTCCCAAAGTGCTAAGATTACAGGCGTGAGCCACCGCGCCCAGCAATGTTGCATATTTTATGAAACTCTCCTCTTCCCTGGGATTGCAAGCCCCTGGGTGGAAGGGCTGGGAGTGCGTTGGGGCTGACTTTGGCGGCTCAGATCCCTGAGTGCCTTAAACACTGTGACCCCCAGGATGGGACCAGGTGAGGAAAGTCTCCTCTCTGTTGGCTGCAGATTTCCAGTCAGCATGGGAAGAAAACAATACCAGGCACTATTTGGATCTTTTTCCATCGTTCAGACTCCTCGTTTTTGTAGTCTGCGGTGAGTCACTCCTCCTGTCGCTGTAGATGGCCTCGCACTGCGCTTTAGTTGCTTCTCCACTCCATTTTCACTTTCTTTGCTGTAATTCCTTATATCGGCGTAGTGCTCTGACTTGAAGAACATACTCAAAACAAAAAAAAAGTTAAGGAGTCTTACACAAATGCATGTCAGATAATGAGATGAAGTAAGTAAAGAACATTCCTGTTCTCTCTTATAGCTCAGAGAGTATGTGGCTTCCCCCAGCACTGCTGACATCCTGCCGGGCATGGCAGGGACACCAGTCAACAGTGACCAAGGTGAAGGAGGTGGACAGGGTCCCTTTAACAGAGCCAGCCACCCCAGCATTTCCCTGGTACCTGGGACAGTGTTGGGGGCTGTGTTTCTGGCTGTATTTCTTTGCGTGGTTCCACTTGGGAGATGAGCCCCGCCTCTTCCCCAGGGCCCTCACTCAGCCAGAGCAGAATCAGTGTCAGTGCTGTCTGAGCAGCTCCTTGCCTGTCACTAAGGCATGATTCACAGCTGAGTGATGCCCTCTGAAGTCAGGGTGTGGAGCCCACACCCGCAGGCAGCCTCACCGGCTCTATTTCAGTGTTGGTTATCACAGAAGATGGGAGAAGTCATTCTCCTTGCCTCTCAGAGGCTCCTCCTACTTTCCCCTTACAACAGCCGGGCTAGCCCCTCTTAAGAAGCCAGGATAGGCCGGGCGCGGTGGCTCAAGCCTGTAATCCCAGCACTTTGGGAGGCCGAGGCGGGTGGATCACGAGGTCAAGAGATCAAGACCATCCTGATCAACATGGTGAAACCCCGTCTCTACTAAAAATACAAAAAATTAGCTGGGCATGATGGTGCGTGCCTGTAATCCCAGCTACTCAGGAGGCTGAGGCAGGAGAATTGCCTGAACCCAGGAGGCGGAGATTGCAGTGAGCCGAGATCGCGCCATTGCACTCCAGCCTGGGTAACAAGAGCGAAACTCCATCTCAAAAATAAAAAAAAAAAAGAAGCCAGGATAGAAGATTTATCTCTTAGCCCAGCCCACCAGCTTCTACCTGTCAGCTCCATAGGTATAGCCTAAGAGATCAGGAGGAGGAGTAAATACAGGGTAAAAACACATGTTTGATGGCAGACAGACCCAAATGTGAGTCTTGCTTTGCCCTTAACCAGCTGTGCTTCCTTGGGCAAGTTACTTAACCTCTCTGAACCTCAATTTTCTTTTTTTTTTTTTTTTTTTTTTTTTTTTTTT
>NW_022436954.1:28400282-28421598 GCF_009761245.1 Sapajus apella
AGCATGGGAAGAAAACAATACCAGGCAC
The DNA here is from genome assembly GCF_009761245.1 of Sapajus apella. Lineage (NCBI taxonomy): Eukaryota > Metazoa > Chordata > Mammalia > Primates > Cebidae > Sapajus > Sapajus apella. Next base: position 28,400,311 of record NW_022436954.1, read on the forward strand.
TATTTGGATCTTTTTCCATCGTTCAGACTCCTCGTTTTTGTAGTCTGCGGTGAGTCACTCCTCCTGTCGCTGTAGATGGCCTCGCACTGCGCTTTAGTTGCTTCTCCACTCCATTTTCACTTTCTTTGCTGTAATTCCTTATATCGGCGTAGTGCTCTGACTTGAAGAACATACTCAAAACAAAAAGAAAGTTAAGGAGTCTTACACAAATGCATGTCAGATAATGAGATGAAGTAAGTAAAGAACATTCCTGTTCTCTCTTATAGCTCAGAGAGTATGTGGCTTCCCCCAGCACTGCTGACATCCTGCCGGGCATGGCAGGGACACCAGTCAACAGTGACCAAGGTGAAGGAGGTGGACAGGGTCCCTTTAACAGAGCCAGCCACCCCAGCATTTCCCTGGTACCTGGGACAGTGTTGGGGGCTGTGTTTCTGGCTGTATTTCTTTGCGTGGTTCCACTTGGGAGATGAGCCCCGCCTCTTCCCCAGGGCCCTCACTCAGCCAGAGCAGAATCAGTGTCAGTGCTGTCTGAGCAGCTCCTTGCCTGTCACTAAGGCATGATTCACAGCTGAGTGATGCCCTCTGAAGTCAGGGTGTGGAGCCCACACCCGCAGGCAGCCTCACCGGCTCTATTTCAGTGTTGGTTATCACAGAAGATGGGAGAAGTCATTCTCCTTGCCTCTCAGAGGCTCCTCCTACTTTCCCCTTACAACAGCCGGGCTAGCCCCTCTTAAGAAGCCAGGATAGGCCGGGCGCGGTGGCTCAAGCCTGTAATCCCAGCACTTTGGGAGGCCGAGGTGGGTGGATCACGAGGTCAAGAGATCGAGACCATCCTGATCAACATGGTGAAACCCCGTCTCTACTAAAAATACAAAAAATTAGCTGGGCATGGTGGTGCGTGCCTGTAATCCCAGCTACTCAGGAGGCTGAGGCAGGAGAATTGCCTGAACCCAGGAGGCGGAGATTGCAGTGAGCCGAGATCGCGCCATTGCACTCCAGCCTGGGTAACAAGAGCGAAACTCCATCTCAAAAATAAAAAAAAAAAAGAAGCCAGGATAGAAGATTTATCTCTTAGCCCAGCCCACCAGCTTCTACCTGTCAGCTCCATAGGTATAGCCTAAGAGATCAGGAGGAGGAGTAAATACAGGGTAAAAACACATGTTTGATGGCAGACAGACCCAAATGTGAGTCTTGCTTTGCCCTTAACCAGCTGTGCTTCCTTGGGCAAGTTACTTAACCTCTCTGAACCTCAATTTTCTTTTGTTCTCTGAACCTCTCTTTTTTCTTTTTTTACTTTTTACTTTGGTGTTTTTTTGAGACAGTCTCGCTCTGTCGCCCAGGCTGGAGTGCAAGTGGCACAATCTCTACTCACTGCAACCTCCGCCTCCCAAATTCAAGCGATTCTTCTGCCTCAGCCTCCTGAGTAGCTGGGATTACAGGCGCCCACCACCACACCCTTTAGTATTTTTAGTAGAGACGGGGTTTCACCATATTGGCCAGACTGGTCTCAAACTCCTGATCTTGTGATCTGCCCACCTCAGCCTCCCACAGTGCTGGGATTACAGGCATGAGCCACTGTACCTGGCCTGAACCTCCATTTTCTTACGTGTAAAATGGCAATGATGGAATTTATCCCCTCTAGTTATTCTGAGGATTAAATGGGCAGAAGGTAATTTGCAAAGTGCCTTACACACCTGGTAGGGTCTCAGTAATGGAACTTCAGCTTTATTAGGGAAGCAGAGCATTTGTAGCTGCAGAAGTTCGGGGTTGGTGCTGTCCCTTATAGGGACAGAAACTTAGTCAAGGCTTCTGAGAATTGGGAGGTATTGGTCTGGAGACTAGAACGATGAAGCATCTTTCTGTCATGTCTGTTCACTTTTTACATGCATCGCTCCTCTTTCAGAATGAAGTTTTACTCTGTTTCTGCAGAAAGCTTATCCTAGGGTTCGTTTGAAAAATTGTTGCAGTTGGCCAAAACCCTGCCATTTGATGGCAATAAATTCCATTTATGTTCTCCATTGAGAAACTAAGCTATTTGGGCAAGGAAGGAAGAAATTCAAGATTCTCATTTATCATCACTTTGTTCAGCAAGTATTTATTCCATAGGTACTACATGCCAGACATTTTCATGGGTGCTGGGGATGATTCCCTGGCCCTACACATTACACCTGGTTGCACTAGAGGACTCTTATGGCCCTTTAAGAATACCTGGGGAGTCTTTGTTTGCCCCTTCTCTTGCACTGAAACCTTTAGTGTCTCCTTATTGCCAGAAGAGAAAAGGTCCTTACTGCCTGGATACCCTCAGCCTCCACCCACCTTGCCAGCCTTCCCTCCTCTGCTCTCTCGTGAACATCCATCTCCCCAAGATCACTGTTTGTTCAGTTCCAAGGCAGCTTGTGCTTTTCTGCCTTTGCTCCTTCCTGGAATCCCAGCTCCTATCTATCTTTGCCTGAGTTTCCCAGCTGTATCTTCCAGGACCAGCTCAAGGTGTCACCAGGTCCCCAGGGACGCTTTTGTAGTCACTGAGCACCATCAGGGTTAGTCTGCCAGAGCCACGTAGATCTCTCCATCCCAGCAAGGTCTCATTTCACAGCCAGGCAGCAAGCTTTGTGAGAACAGGACTACGAGCTGGCTTCTTCAGCCCTCCTGATGCTGTGGAGTGATGGATGCTCAAGAAATACTTAGCTAGGCGTGGTGGCACACCGGTAGTCCAGCCACTCAGAAGCTGTACAGGAGGATCACTTGAATTCAGGAGTTCAAGGCTGCAGTGAGCTTTGATGACACCACTGCACCTCAGCCTGGGCAACAGAGCAAGACTCTGTCTCTAGCAACAAAGAAAAGACATTTAGTATATTAACTGGGACAAAGCTCTGAGTTAGACGGTCAAGTGGGGTAGTGGGGTCAAGCTCAAGTGACCTTCCGCTTTCTGGAAGGTCATGGAATTCTGCCAGATGGCCTGCCCTCTTGTAAATACTCTAGGTCCCATTGTATTAGAGGATATTCCCCAAGGTGCTGTCTACTATTTGAGAAGCCTTGGTGGCGATATTCTTGTCAAAGCTCTTTACAGTTGTTGCTTTTGTAGAACCTGCAGCCAGCTATGGAGTTTTTTTTTTTTTTTCCTTGAGATAGGGTTTCGCTCTTGTTGCCCAGGTTGGAGTGCAATGGCACGATCTCGACTCACCGCACCCTCCACCTCCCAGGTTCAAGCGAGTCTCCTGCCTCAGCCTCCCGAGTAGCTGGGATTACAGGCATGTGCCACCACACCCCGCTAATTTTGTATTTTTAGTAGAGACGAGGTTTCTCCATGATGGTCAAGCTGGTCTTGAACTCCCAACCACAGGTGATCCGCTTGCCTCGGCCTCCCAACGTGCTGGGATTACAGGCATGAGCCACCGCGCCCAGCCCAGCTATGGATATTTTTATGTGAAGCTACTATTTCACCACTTTCACCAACTTTTTCATTAGTACATACTGTATATAGTCCTACATTGACCACAGTTGCAGTTCAGGGCCAGATCCTGAGACTTGCCCTTCAAGGCATGAGCTTCAGTCATCGATTCAGTGGCGATCCCATTGGCCCCAGCTCCCCTCAAGGCTGCGCACTCACGGGGGTGCAAGTCGTGAGCACCTGCAAATATTCATGTTGCGAGTGTCTTTCTACTTATGCAGTGTGTGATCGTTTTCCTGTTTTTAGTAGACATGAGATTCTGACTGCTTCTGTAGATCTGGCAGGCGAAATACCCGCAACCTCAATGTGTCCTTCTTTAAAAAGCTGTATGTTTGTGTTCACTTATGAAAACCACACTTGTGAACTAATTTACTTGTTTTACATTCTTAAGGAAGCTGAGGGGAAGGGAGCTGTGACCACATCAAAGGCCCAAGCAGTACCTTTGGTTTCCCTCTGAAGGCAGAATCACCTGTGAAATAGATCACGCTGAGATCTATTTTTACTTTCTGCTTTTTAAATTCCTACTTTAAATTCCTCCTTTTTAAATTCCTATTTTTTACTTTCTGCTTTTTAAATTCCTACTTTGAGTAAGTCTTCCTCATTTCTAGGAATGTAGAATGGAAATGAAGTCATAATTAAAGGTAGTAAGGAAGTTTTTTTTTATGTTTTTTTTTTTTTAAATAGGAAACTTGCAGTTAACCCTTTAAAAAATGAGCAGAGGCCAGGCGCAGTGGCTCACACCTAGCACTTTTGGAGGTTGAGGCGGGAGGATCATTTGAGGCCAGGAGCTTGAGACCAGCACGGGCAACAAATGAGATCCCCCATCTCTACAAAAAATAAAAAAATTAGCCGGGCATGATGGTGCACGCCGATGGCCCAGGGTACTGGGGAGGCTGAGGTGGGAGGATCACTTGAGCCCAAAGGCTGCTGTGATCTATGATTGTGCCATTGCACTCCAGCCTGGGTGAGAGGGCAAGACCCTGTTTTTCTAAATTAAAAAAAAAAAAAATTGGCCGGACGTGGTGGCTCACACCTGTAATCCCAGCACTTTGGGAGGTCAAGGTGGGCGGATCACCTGAGGTCAGGAGTTCAAGACCAGCCTGGCCAACATGGTGAAACCCTCTCTCTGCTAAAAATAGAAAATTAGCCAGGCATGGTGGCAGGCACCTGTAATACCAGCTACTTGGGAGTCTGAGGCAGGAGAATCGCTTGAACCCAGGAGGCGGAGGTTGCAGTGAGTCAAGACTGTGCCATTGCACTCCAACTTGGATGACCAGAGAGAGAGAGAGAGAGAGAGAGAAAGAGAAACTCCTCAAAAAAAAGAAATTATACATAAGTAAATTAAACAATTGCTACCTGATGTTCCCTTTGGGTTTTCTGACAGTAGATCCATAAGCTGGGCAAGGACCTTGCCCACCAGGTTTGGCTCTTCCTTCTCCCTGCGGTTGTGTAATGCACTGAGCATACACATGCCTTCTTCCTCATATTCAGACATAAATGCTCAACAGAGATGTGTCTTTCTCCTTATGCCCCTGAACCAATTTCCTCAAGTGCAAAATGGTGCTAATAATTGCTTTCCTCATAGAGTTGTTAGGAGGCTTAAATGAAATGGTACCTGTGAAGTGCTTAGCAGGGTACCTGGTTTGTAGTCAATGCACAATCCGTGTCGGCTGTTAATATAATTGGTGGTGTCATGGTTTGCTGAGATTTCTTAGCATGCTCTTTGGCCCTGGCTGAGCCTTGACTCCTCAATATATGTACTGATGCTCCTTGACTTAAGATGTGGTTATGTCCAAATGAACCCATTGTAAATTGAAAATATAAATCAAAATGCATTTAATACACCTAACCTACTGAACACCATAGCTTAGCCTCGCTGACCTGAAACGTGCTCAGAACACTTACATTAGCCTACAGTTGGACAAGATCATCTAACCCATACACCTAAGTTATAATAAAGTGTTGACTATCTCGTGTAACTTAGTGAATACTGAACGTGAAGCACAGAATGGTGGTATGGGTACCGGAAGTACTGGTGCTACTGCACGTGTATGGCTTTCCACCACTGTAAAGTCGGACATCCTAAGTCAGGGACCAGCTGTCTCCAGCGTTTCTCCTTCACAGCATCGGGAGAGGGGCGGTGCTGGCGTGAGAAGTCAGCTGAGGAACCTTGTAGCCGTGGCATCCATGGCTCTACCGCCAACAGGCCAAGACTGCTGCACGCCAGAGGCCTTGGCCAGCTTAAGAAATGAACTTCTGGCAAAAAGTGATTTGTTAAGCATTCTGGGGCTCAACACAATTCCTTTGTGTAGATAGGAACTTTGGAAAAAACCACCTAAAGCAGGGAGGTTTTGTGTTGCGGTAGGGCTCAAAGCAAGCTGAAATGGCAAAGTGCACAAATATCAAGAAACAGGTCTGGGGAGACAAGATTTGTCTTTTTTGTTTGTTTCATTCACTCTTATTGCCCAAGCTGGAGTGCAATGTCACAATCTTCGCCTCCCAGGTTCAAGCGATTCTACTGCCTCAGCCTCCCGAGTAGCTGGGATTACAGGCATGCGCCACCACGCCTGGCTAATTTTGTGTTTTTAGTAGAGACAGGGTTTCTCCATGTTGGTCAGGCTAGTCTCGAACTCCCGACCTCAGGTGATTCGCCCGCTTTGGCCTCCCAAAGTGCTGGGATTACAGGTGTAAGCCACTGTGCCCAGCTCAAGATTTGTCATTTTAAAACCAAACAAAAAAGCCCTTATGTCGAAGTTTGGTTAAGAACCTATCCAACCTTGGCCACTTCTGTTGAACTCATTTGGGAAACCCACAGAATTGCCTAGTGGGGTTTTGTCGTTGCTTTTTGGTTTGGCCGAAGAGTTTCCCTTTGAATAGAATTCTCTCTTAGGAAGAAAGTAAAAGAATGAGAGTGAGGTGTGTCTCCTGGCTCTTCCAGTATGGTCCCCACGCCCCTCCTATCTTTACAGGGGCTTATGCCAGGCGTCGGCCTGAATGTTTCAGGAGCTGACAGCAAAGCCAATCCCTGCGTGACAGACATTTGTGGCCACAGGATGAGGAGGGCCTCTCGCCCATGTGTTTCTGTGGCTACAGCTTCAAGGCCGGGGTTCATTCCTCAGTTTACCATTTAGTCTTGAACAGAACTGTGGCTCCAGATACTTTGGGGACAACTTTGGAGAGAAGCTGGTGAGATGGGCTTTTCACCTGGACCGGTGCTCAGTGTGGAAGCAGCAGCCCACCAAAGAGCTTCCATTTACCCTTCATTGTAAAACACCTTGCTTTGGAAGGGAACACAGGGTACATCAGAGGGTATGAGCCCCAGGAGCAGGCTGTGCCGTGGTCGGGAAGGTGGCAGCCCCGTGAGCCACCCAGACAGCAGCTCCTGTTCATCTCATGCTTTCCCTCACCTCATCTGGATCAGAGGACAAAAGCAAATCCACGAAAATCAACACAACTAGAAATAAATTGCTATGCCAGACCCAGTTGGAAAAAACCACCTGGGACTGCACAGCCAAGCGCTGCCTGAGGTTGGTCTGCAGTCTGCTTCCATAGATAGATGCCAGAAGCAGATATCTGGTCCTAGGTGGTTGGCTGCAGGGGTGATTTCCTCCATGAGGAAAACCAAAGAGTCCACAGCCTTCTGCCTGCAAGGAAGGTTTGGTGGGGCAGAAGCTGTTGGTCCTCAGCTCTCACCAGGGTGCCAGTGCGATGGGGTGGGCACATGGCAGCAGCCTGGAGGGGAAACGGTGCTGAGCCTAAGCCCTTCTGACCTTGGAAGTTTTGGTTTTAACATATGTGAGATAGAGATGAGGCATGTGTCAGTCAGAGGCTGTCATCAGCCATTCCAATAATAACAGTAGCCAGGCACAGTGGCTCACACCTGTAATCCCAGCACTCTGGGAGGCTGAGGTGGGCAGATCACCTGAGGTTGGGAATTCGAGACCAGCCTGACCAACATGGAGAAACCCCGTCTCTACTAAAAATACAAAAAAAAATTAGCCGGGTGTGGTGGTGCATGCCTATAATCCCAGCTACTCTGGAGGCTGAGGCAGGAGAATCCCGTGAACCTGGGAGGTGAGCCGAGATTGTGCCATTGCACTCCAGCCTGGGCAACAAGAGTGAAACTCTGTCTCAAAAAATGTGTATAAATGTGTAAACCTGCAGTGAGCCGAGATTGTGCCATTGCACTCCAGCCTGGGCAACAAGAGTGAAACTCTGTCTCAAAAAATGTGTATAAAATAAAATAACAGTAGCCAGCATTTATGGAGGACTTGTCTTCCAGATCCTAAGGCAAGTGCTTTATGGGTATTTATTCATTTAGTGTTTACAACAATCTTTTTCTGTTTAAAAATATTTTTTTGAGACAGGGTCTTGCTCTGTCGTCCAGGCTGGAGCGCAGTGGTGCGATCTCTACTCACTGTACCCTCGACTTCCTAGCTCACGCGATCCACCCATCTCAGCCTCCAGAGTAGCTGGGACCACAGGCACACACTAGCAGGCCCAGCTAATTTTTGTATTTTTAGTAGAGATGGGGTTTTGCCATATTGCCCAGGCTGGTCTCGAACTCCTGGGCTCAAGCGATCCACCCTCCTCGGCTTCCCAAAGTGCTGGGATTATACCAATCTTATAACGGACCCTAGAATCACAGTTTGATAGATGAGGACATGGAGGCCCAAAGCAGTTAAGCAAAGTGCGCAAAGTCAAACGGCGAGTATGGTGGGGGCCGAGAGAGTGAATATTTAGAACAATCCAGGCCAACGACTCTAAGCCCAGCTCTTATTCACCATGAGGAAGAGAGTAAATGAAATTAAATGAAATGATCTTCATGAAAGGCTTAGTGCAGGCACCAGGTAAGTGCTCACTCAGTTACAATGAGATATCCCTGTTTTCTGCATATTTTATTGTCCTGCATTTTGTGCTAGGGGCCCTGATGTGGATTATTCTAGTCACATGCTAAAAATGTGCAGGGTTTTCAGTCTCTTTGTATTGCGATGAAACTGCTGTTGATCTGCTTTTCCCACTGCCAGTCAGCCTGGGCCTGCTTCCATTTTCACTTTGAGTTTTCAAAGGTCAGAGGAGTCCTGATAGATTGCCCTCTTATCTCCTAAGTGTTTAGAGTCGTTTATTCATTTAACAACTGAAAGTGATTTTTTTTTTTTTTTTTTTTTTAAAAATAAACAATTTCCTCCTTTGGTCAGCAGCGACATCTCCAGAGGTCAGCATCCCCTCCCGGGGCAGGTTTTGGTCCGCTGAGTACCAGGCTGGCTGCTAGGAGAACCAAGTCTCCTTTCTATTTCTGGGGCCAGGGCAGGGCCCAGCTCGGGACAGGCACCGAAGGAAACAGTGGTGGTTTGTGGATTTCAGCAGGGGGGCCGTTTTGCACTTCTGGACTTCAGAGCCAAAGCTTCGAAATTCCTATCCTCCCTCCAGACAGGTCCCCCGCTCTCCTAGAGTACTGAAGGATCTTGGCCACAGTCAGATGGGGCTTTCCCAGACAACTTTTTTTATAAGCCTGAGGAATGCCCTCTGCTGAGTCACCACACTGATACTCGAGGCTGGGGTGTGTGTCTGAAGAAAAAACGCTGCTCTAGACATCCAGGGCTGGGTGGGTGCCTGACCTTAGGTCTAGGTTTTAAGCTTTTATCTTTCAGTCACTGAGTCTGTGCCAAGCACATTCCATAAATGATCTAATTGACTCTTCCAGAAGGCTTTTAAGAGAATCAATGTTGTTGTTCCCATTTTCACAGGTAGATAATAAATGTGTGAAATTTATTTACAGCATAAGACTGGACGTATTTCCTAGGATTATCCTTGCGGATCAAAGGTGTTATTGAATGGGACGTCAGGAGCAAGGGTGCTTGCAGCGTTCGTGATTTCTGTTAGAGGGGCAGGGTGGTGGATGAGGAATGTGGTGTTTAGTAGGGTTAAGAGATTTGCCAAAGGCCGGGTGCTGTGGCTCAAGAGGCTGAGGCAGGAGAATCACTTGACCCCAGGAGGCAGAGGTTGCAGTGAGCCAAGATTGTGTCACTGCACTCCCGGCTGAGTGCAACAGTGAGACTCTTAAAAAAAAAAGATTTGTCAGAGGTCAAGAGGTTAGTCTCTAGTCCTTGAGCAGAAGCAAGATTTGAAATGGGTTGTGTGTTCTCACACGTCCTTCCCTGGTCAGGGTTCCCGGGGAGAGATAAAGAACCCTCTCCCACGTCCCTTCCCTGGTCAGCGTCCCTTCCCTGGTCAGCGTTCCCAGGAAGAGATAAAGAACCCTCTCCCCACCTACGGTGTTCTTAAGAAGGCAGGGTCATCTTAAGCGTGGTGATGCTCTTTGGAGGGTAGAAAGTTCCACTGGCAGGCGTCTTCTCCTGGAGTCTCAGCTTCCTTATCAGGCTCCCAGATGCAGACGGTCATTGAGGTGGGCAGGGCTGTGGAGGGGAGAGGCCCTGTCACAGCGATTTACTGCAGGCCTAGCCTGAGGTGAAGTCCTCATTAGGTTACCTCCCACCTGGTGTGACTGGGCACATTGTGGGATTTCTCTAAGGTTCAACTCCCTGTTCTGGAAAATGAAGACAAGGATTGCACCTGTCCTGTAGAGACTTTAAGGATTTTTTTTTGAGATGCAGTCTCACTTAGTCACCCAGGCTGGCACAGTCTTGGCTCACAGCAGCCTGGGTTCAAGTGTTTCTCCTGCCTCAGCTTCCTGAGTAGCTGGGATTATAGGCATGTGCCACCACACCTGGCTAATGTTTTGTATTTTTAGTAGAGATAGCATTTCACCATGTTGGCCAAGCTGGTCTTGAACTCCCGACCTTGTGATCTGCCCGCCTCAGCCTCCCAAAGTGCTGGGATGACAGGCGTGAGCCACTGCACCCAGCTGAGGATTAACTGAGGCAATGCCCACATGAACGACTTAGCTGGACACCACATAGGTGCCCAGAGGACATCATCCTCTGGTGATTAGTTAGATCTGTCACACATCCTTATGACCAGGAAGACCCCAGCTGGTCATTTTCCCCACAATCCTCTATTCCCCTAGAACGCCAATACCTCTTCCTCCCTCAGAGTTAATGCAGTTACAACTATTCCAGAACTTTCTCACTGCATTCCTACCCCTCCAGCCACCTCCCTCCATCCCCGGGCAGAAATGTCGTGATCCAGCAACCACTCAGCTCTGTGGGGTGGTGCGTACAGGGCCACGTGACAAGCATGAGGTAAGGGCTGGATCACTATCCCCCCTGCTCCTCCTGCGGCTGTGTGTGAGATACTGTGTGCCAAGCGCCCTGGAGCCACTATCTCACATAAAGCTCACACCCCACGATTTCCGGAGTCCTAGCGTAGTCTGGGTGTCCTCGCAGTGGGAACTGGCTGTCGTCCTGGCCCCTTGCTCCCACCCTCCTGCCTTCTTGGTTCAGTGATAACGCCTTAGGAGGGTGTGGCCAGGTCTGACTCAGGGGTGGCCCAGAGGCACTTCACAGATCCCCAGCAGAACACACATCATCACAAGCATGAGCGAATCCTGACTTTATTTTATAAAAGGCAAAACCCTACTCTTCTGTGCAGAGTTGTCACAGGGCCCCAGAAATGAGGGGAACTCCAGGGCACAGTCAAGGTGGGCAGTGACCGTGCAGAGAGACTCCCAACGCAGGGCCTGGGCCGTGTCCTCACAGCTTCTGTGTTTTGCTTCTTTCGTTTATTGAAGCAAGCAATGGGCCAGGACGCTCAATCAACCTGTGGAAACTTCACAGACTCCTCGAATAGCTGAGCTGTTCCCAGCAGCCTTGGGGGCTATGGCCTGTTTCTGACTCAAACTCAGCATTAGAGTCTAAATTCTTGACATGGTTCAGTGATGATGAAGTGGGGGGAAATGTTTACATGTTAGAATGAAAGATAACCAACTGTATATTCTATCTAAAGATGAATACAAGATGGGCGTTATCTTTTTTTTCAACTTTTGAAAAAAGTTGAGAATGGGGGTCTCGTCGTCTTGCCCAGGCTGGTCATGATTTCCTGGGCTCAAGTGATCTTCCTGCCTCAGCTTCCCAAAGTGCTGGGATTATAGGTGTGAGTCACCCTAGCCAGCCAGTCTTTTAATAATCATCATAAATAATCAGCATTGGAGCTCTGAACGTGGGAAATGCAAAACAGTCCTGCTGGGTCATCATCTCAAACCTGGACTCCTGGGACAGATTCCCTGTGGATCATTATGTCTTTTCAATTCCTTCCACTCCTCAATTTCCTCACCCCACTTATGGTACTCAGGCAGCAGAGATGTCCTCTGGCTGGAAATCCAGAGGACGAGGCAGGCACCCTTGGACTGTCCTTGGTTAAATGTCACCTCCTCTCCCCACCCCCTTTCCCAGCTCTCTAGATGCAGGTGGGGATGTTGATGACATTCTCCTTTCCCCTCTTTTAGGCCTTGGAAGCAGTGATATTAACTCAGTCCTCACAACTCCCCATGAAGGAGATCACTACTGTAATCTGTTATTCCCACTGTACAGATGAGGAAACTGAGCCAAAATAAATTAAATGATTTGCCCACAGCCACACAGTAACTGTTAGAGCTGGGACTGGAACTCAAACCATCAGGCTCTCAAATCCTCCTTTTAGCCACCATGCCCTAATGCAACTCGAACAGAAAAAGGGCATCTTGAGTAAAAAGTCTCCCATTTCCTCTCCCCCTTGCTCTAAAAACCCTGTGACCTTAGCCTCTGAAGATTTAAGCTCTTCTCTCAGATGTGAGAAATAATTTGGCAAAAAGAGAAAAAAAGTTAAAAAGAAGAAAAATAACCTAAAAAGAGGGGAGGGCCAGGCATGGTGACTCATGCCTGTAATCCTAGCATTTTGGGAGGCCAAAGTTGGCAGATCATCTGAGGTCAGGAGTTCGAGACCAGCCTGGCCAACATGGTGAAAGCCCCTCTCTACTAAAAATTTTTTAAAAATTAGCCAGGCAGATGCTTGTAATCCCAGCTACTCAGGAGGCTGAGGCAGGAGAATCACTTGAACCTGGGAGGTGGAGGTTGCAGTGAGCCAAGATCATGCCACTGCACTTCAGCCTGGGTGTTAGAGTGAGACCCTGTCTCAAAAAAAGTGGGGAGGAGAATGAAGGTGTCGGCTTAAGCGCTCAGGAGTTGCGGCCTCTGATAGAACAGGGGGCTGGAGATGAGCGACCCAGACATCTATTATTAGATCTTCTCTGCTGCTGGCTTACTGAGTGCTGACAGGTGGGATCCTAGTCAGGCAGCAGGGCAGCACTGAAGGAAGCAAAGCCCTTTCTTGGGACCCACTCAGTAAGTGAAGCCATAGCATGTGCAGTGGCCAGGTGGATTGCTTGAGACTCCTGGAATTGCAGTCTCCAGCTTTGAGCTGCTCCTGCTGGCAGCTTGGCTTCACCGCCAGCTGATGGAGTCAGTTCATCAAATGGAAAAGTTTCGACACTGTGGGAAGGAGGGCATTCTTTGCGAGCTCTCTTGGCTTTACACGTTGAAGAGGGCAGTGGGGCAAATGCACACACAACCTTTTTCTTCTCATCCGTTCTCAGAAACCCAGGGGAAAAAAATGGGCTGTAATGAGTAGGAGTTGCGATTACGATGATTTTCATATGAATCATCAAATCTTCTGTGTCCATTAACTATCTTTTGTGGTGAGGAAATTGATTGTGGAACTGAAATAAGAAACTCTACCTGACTATTAAGTGATAATTCAGTCCCCAGCCTCTTGGCTCTTTATCCAGTATTTAGGGGAAAAATGCCTCCGTGGAAACAGATGTGTTGCTTTTTTGGGAAGACAGTCCATTTGAATGAACTAGAATGTCTTCCTGCCAGGAGTGGGTCTCCTGTGGATCCTTGTCAAGAGGTGGGGGAGGGGCAGAGTGACAGCTCCAGTTGGCCCCCTAAATGTCTGTGTTCCCTGTAGGTTCTTGTCAAAGGGCTTACCTCGTACTGTGTTACAAGTCAGGGCTACTGAGAAAGGCCTGTCTTGCAGTGTGTTTGCGTAGTTGTGCCTTGCTGGCAGAAAGCCCAGGGTCAGGAGTAGAAAAAAGGCAGAGACAGGCTGGGTGGTGGCTCACATCTATAATCCAGGAAATTTGGGAGGCTGAGATAGGAGGATCACTTGAGCTCAGGAGTTCAAGACCAGTCTGGGCAACATAGCAAGACTTCATTTCTACTAAAAATACAAAAATAGCCAGGGCGTGGTGGCGCATGTCTGCGGTCCCAGCTACTTAGGAGGCTGAGGTAGGAGGATTGCTGGAGCCCAGGAGTTCAAGGCTATGGTGAACCATGATCATAATGCCACTGCACCCCAGCATGGGGGATCCTATCTCCAAAAAAAATTGAAAAATTGTTTAAAAGTCAGCAGCATCAATGAAGCCTTGGTTGGCTCAGCCTCAGGGTAGACTGAATTATCCATCCCTGCCAAGCTCAGAAGGTAGGCACACAAACCCCAGTGCTAGGAAAAGGGCAAGACAGTGAATCACCCACTCAGAGCCCACCTCACCTCCCACCCCTGGTCCTTATCAGGTGTTGTTATCCCACAGATACTTACTGGGTACCTCCCAGGCAGTCCTGGCTCTCATGGAGCTTCCAGTCTAGCAGGGAAAACAGATGTCAGAGATTACAAAAAGAATGTGATGATGAATGGGATCATACACAAGGGAAGAATAGTCTTGGGAGAGAGCAAGGCTTGAATCCCAGCTCCGGCTGTGAGCTCAGGCCAGTCACTCTGCTTCCAGGCCTTGGTTTCATCATTTACAAAGTGGCTATTGCAAAACTTAATGGCTCATATATGTTGAGTACTTGGCACATGGTAGGTACTGGATTGGTATTTGTTCAAATGCACATGAATAAGTCATGGCACATCTCCATTCAGCAGATATTCATTGAGTACCTACTGTATCCGAGGTACTGTGCTAGATACTAAGAATACAGCAATGAATAAAACAGACAAAAAGCCCTGCCTTCATGGAGATTACATAGGATTTGGGAAGACAGGCAATAAAATAATAGAATGTATCATATATTTGATGATTAGTATGATGGAGAAGTTATTGCATAGAATCTGACTAGGGAGAGCTAGAAGTGGGCAACAGGTCAGAGATTTGGGAAAAGCCCTGAGGTCGTGAAGGACCTAGCCCTGCAGATGCCTGGGGGAAGGAGCACTTCAGGAAAAGGAACAGTAAGTTCAAAGGCCCTGTGGTCACAGCATGCCTAGCATGTTTGAGAACAGCAAGGAGGCAGCTAGTGTGGTGTAGCCAGAGAGGCTGGGAGTGTGGGAGATAATACAGGGCTTTGAAGCCAATTTAAAGTTTTTTTTTTTTTTTTAATTTTGTGGGTACATAGCAGGTGTGTATATTTATGAGGTCCATGAGATATTTTGATACGGTCATGCAATGAATAATAATCATACATCAGGGCAAGTGGGGTATCAATGTAAAGACTTTTAGTGAGAGTGTCATCAGGGTGGTGGTGGGTGGCATAGCAGGGCTTTGTTTTTTGTTTGTATTTTGTTTTTGTTTTGTGTGTGTGTGTGTGTTTTGTTTTGTTTTGTTTTGTTTGAGATGGAGTTTCACTCTTGTTGCCCAGGCCAGAGTGCAATGACATGATCTCGGCTCACCGCAACCTCCACCTCCTACGTTCAAGCAATTCTGTCTCAGCCTCCCAAGTAGCTGGAATTACAGGCATGCGACATCATGCTAATTTTGTATTTTTAGTAGAGATGGGGTTTCTCCATGTTGGTCAGGCTGGTCTCAAACTCTGGACCTCAGGTGATCCACCTGCCTCGGCCTCCAAAAGTGCTGGGATTACAGGGGTGAGCCACTGTACCCGGCCACACAGCAGGGCTTTGACTAGAAGAGTGGCATGTTTAGATTTGTCTTTGGTTTTTCAAGACAGAGTTTTGATCTTGTTGCCCAGGCTGGAGTACAGTGGGGCAGTCTCAGCTCACTGCAAGCTCCGCCTCCTGGGTTCAAGCGAATCTCCTGCCTCAGCCTCCCAAAGTGCTGGGACTATAGGCATGAGCCACTGCCCCCGGCTTGCTTCTTGATCTTAACAGGTTTTTTAAAGAGTTTTTGTTCCATTAGGAATGGAGCCCACAAGTAGAAGTAGGAAGATAGGTTATTGCAGGAAGACTGGTGAGTGATGACAGCTTGGGTCACGTGGTATCAGGGAAGATGGTAAGATGGAAATTGACCTCCTCAGGAGGACAGCACAGGGCATTAGTGGCCTGCTCTGTCTCATCCTGACCTGCCACCTTACATGCTAGAGGAAGTCGATGGCAACCACAGTGCCCTGACCCTTGGGTGCCCTGACTCCTTGCCAGTACCCCTTCCCCTTGAGGAAACCAGAGTAGCTCAAACAAGGACACCCTAGATAAGGCCAGACTTTTTTTTTTTTTTTTAAGAGAGGGTACTCTCTTTTCTATATTGCCCAGGCTGGACTTGAACTCCTGGGCTCAAGCAATCCTCCCGCCTCAGTCTCCCTAGTAGCCCTGTGGTCAGATCCTTTCCCTGTAGATAATAGTAACTTAGAGAAGAAGATGGAGATCCTGAACTACCTCCAAGAGCATGCTCTGGCTTATCATTGTGTCTCTTGGGGCTCTTCTTTAGCGGGTTCTTTTTTCTCAGCCCCCCAGGCTGGAGTGCAGTGACGTGATCTGGGCTCACTGCAGCCACTGTCTCCCGGGTTCAAGTGATTCTCCTGTCTCAGCCTCCTGAATAGCTGGTATTACAGGTGCTTGCCACTACGCCTAGCTAATTTTTGTATTTTCAGTAGAGACAGAGTTTCACTATGTTAGTCAGGCTGGTCTTGAACTCCTGACCTCAGGTGATTTGCCCGCCTTGGCTTCCCAAAGTGCTGGGATTATAGGAGTGAGCCACTGCACCCGGCCTTTAGTGGGTTCTTATTGAAGCCAGCCTGAACTGGGGAATGGCCAGACTTATACAAATAATGATTCGGAAAGTGGGACTAACCTTTAAGAGCATATTCTGATCATCATCATAAATCTGGCAAATTAATTTGTGGAGATAACAGGAAAACAATTTGAAATCAGAATATCCAGGAAAGGCTGCCTATGGTGGCTCACGCCTGTAATCCCAGCACTTTGGGAGGCTGAGGCAGGAGAATTGCTTGAACCCGGGAGGTGGAGGTTGCAGTGAGCTGAGATTGCGCAACTGAACTCCAGCCTGGGCAACAGAGTGAGACTCTCTCTCGAAAAGAAAAATTGAGGAAAATCACAAGGACACCACCGTGGTAATCGGTATGAAAGCCCCCAGAATGGAATGTTTACTGTGTATCTATTAGCATATTTCATCTTCATAACAACAAAATGGTACTGTGGGCTCCATTTTGCAGACGAGAAAACCCCCACACACACACAGAGGGGTTCAGTAACTTGTCCAAGATCCAGAGGTGCATGTTCCATCCCCAAAGTTCCACAGTTGGCCACGACTCCCTAAAATACTTCTAAACAGCTTGCTTCCCTCGTACAGTTTAAATGATTTTAAGTCTTTTTGCATGCATTCAACTTTCTCAGAAACTTGAGGTTCACCAAGGAGAGAATATTATTTCCCCCACAGATAATAGCTGCCAAATTAGAGTCCGAATCCCTGAGGGTTCCCAGATGGCTGGGCACACCCAAGCTGCAGAGGCTGTCTGGAATGATTAGGGCAGAGGAAGGTGCTAAGCTATCAAGGAGCTCGGCTTTGCGGCTGATGTGAATTCGTTTATCAACCCTCCTCGGCTCTTTGTCTCTTTATCCTCCCGTCTCCCTCCCGGCCTGGCCAACACGCCTGATGTATCGGCATCTCAATCGCTTTTGATTCCCCAGGAGATCAAGGCCTGGCCTTGGGGCCTGAGGCCTCCCGGAGTGAATCTGTAGGTTGGGGGGAGGGGCACTGGGGAGGCATCAAAAGAGATGGGGTCCTCTGGCTTCTAGCTACCTACAATCTGCTGCTTAAAATGCTACCGTTAGCGAAAACTGGAGGCACAGGGTCCTTCTCCAGCCCCGGAAATACCTTCTCTGAAAACCGTCGAGTGACCCAGCCCAAATCAGATTTTTTTTTCTTAAAATGTACATTAAAGACAGTCCTGTGTTTTCTGCCCTGCGTCTTCTGGAGGCAGAAGACAAATGTGGATTCTCTACACTTCTACGACAAGAGCAAAGGAAGAAGAAATTTTCCGTATTTTCTCAGCTTTTTCAAAACGCATTTTTTAAGAAGTGGCTGTTCCAAATGACCTCTTCTTTCCAGGGAAAAAAATTCTATTTTAATTCTTTTTCTCTCCACCTCTTTCTCCAGTCCTGTCTCTTTTTTCTATTTTTAATTTCCCTCTCCCGACAAGAATCTCCATGGACTTCCCACCTGGCCTCTTCCCTTTTCTTCCTTTCAGGGGTGTCCCCACCAGCCTGTGCTGGATGTCCACGATGTCTGTCTACCTCCACCCAGCAGCCGTCTCTCCCTGTCTGGTGCTCAGCCTGCCTCTGAGCGTGGACAGCAGGAAAGCCAGGAGCTGTGCTTGCCCAGACCACACAGCTGTCTCTGTTTAGGACTTTGCTGGCTGAAAGTTTGTTTCAAGGAGGAACAGGCTCTGCTCTGCCTTCCCAGCTTGGTCTCCTTACCTGGGGCACAAAGACTGTTCAATTAGCTATCGCTGACCTCCCTCGGCTAATTAGTGCCTCTAGCATGGGTCAGAAAAAGCTCTGCAAAGTGGCAATTAGTGATGGATCGCTTGTTGCTGCTTCCTAGTAGTGGTGTCAGCAGGACTCATGGCTTGTGGCTTAAAAGGCAGAAGGGGATCCCCAGTCAGGACCTGGATGGCTCTGATAACGCAAATCCTCTTAGGAAGGTGGGATCACAGGCACTAATTCCTTTTGATCTTCCCTCCTCCCCTTTCTGTGGGGCTTATTGAACAAAGGCTGATTCATTCAGCATTGGGATGTAGCGGTTTATTGTGGGGTTCAAGATCCTTGTCATCTCTGATGATTATGACAACAGAGAGAGCCCTTTTATTGAACTCTTGCTATGTGTCTGGCATTGGGTTTAGTGCTTTATGCAATCTGTGCATAACCACTACAGAGAAGGAACCATTTTACAGATGAAGAAACTGAGGTTTAGAGATTAAATAAATTGCCCAGCAATTACTGGGCATTCATAATGCTGACGGCATTTTTTTTTCTAGAAATGTCTTGAGCATCTATGTGGGTGACATTTTTCAGGCAATCCCTGCCATGCAGAGCTTGCATTTTATAGGGGGTGGGGGCACCACATACTGAGCAAGTAAGCAAATTAATAAACACAGCAATCTCTGTATAAATGTCTCAAAGAAACTAAAAGGGCCACTGTCTTTGGCAAAGCCATGATTCCGAGTCTCTGAGATTAAGCAGGAGGAGATAGTGTTTCCTGTAAGCTGGGAGTCGCAACTGGCAATTAGTTATCTGACTGTCCCAGTGCTTGGCACTGCCTGGTAGCCCTGCCTTTTCATAAGGAAAAGATTCTTCACAAAGCACTTTGCCTAGGTTTCATGAGAGGTGGAGCCAGAGCTGGCATCTGATGTGTTCCCTCCCACAGTGCTGGGCTTTGAGGCTCAGGAGAAAATTGCACGGCTCCTCTGAGCGGTGGAACCAGCCCGGGTGCCTCCCTTGTCCAGCCTCACCCCGGGTGTGAGTAGTTACTCTTGTTATCAGTGAGAGTAACCCAGGAATCTCCCTGATGGGGAAACCCCAGGTAAATTACAGTCACTCTGATATTCTGGTTACAGTCTCTGCTTTAGAAAACCCAGCAAGGGGAGAACCTGAAAGTTCTCCGTTTCTTACTTGAGATGGGATCCCCCCACACTTTCCTTAGACATCCTTGAGTAAGGTGCCTGTAGATAGCTTCTCAGTATGACTTCACCCCGGAAGCTCATCTGAGTGACTCACAGCCTACTTTGGGTACCTCCTCCAGGGAGAAGCTTCTGCCCTTGCCCCCACCCCATTAGGGGTGGGGAGGGGAGAAGGAAAAAACCCCTAATTGGGCCACAGAGGAGAAGGCCTTGCCAGAGCACTGTAGAAAATACCTGTAGACCAGCTTGGCCCTGCTCAGGTACCCTGGGAGGGATCAAGCTGACAATTCAAATTTTTGGGAGTGATGGCCCTGGAACTGTGTGGGTGTTAAATATGTGTGTGTGTGTGTGTGTGTGTGTGTGTGTGTGTGTGTGTAACCAAACACATTGACCTGAAAAGCTGTCCACAAAATATAGGCTTCTGCATTAGATGAAAAATAATTTCATTATAATCCTATTTTTAAAATTCTGTTTGTGATTTTTAAAAATTGATAGGTTAGAACAGAAAAAGGCTATCTGGAGAAAAATTATACTATATTAATAATAGTTATCTCTGAGAGGTAGTATTAAAGAAAACTTTATTCATTATTCCTTCCTGATTTTTAAAAAATAATCATATTTACCTTTATAATAAAAAAAAAAAAAACAGTGGGCCAGGTATAGTGGTTCATGTCTCTAATTCCAGCACTTTGCAAGGCCAAGGCAGAGTGCTTGAGCCCAGGGTTTCAACACCAGTCTGGGCAACATAGTGAGACCTTGTCTCTACAAAAAATTTTTAGAAACTTAGCCAAGTGTGGTGGTGTACACCTGTGGTCCCGCCTACTTGGGAGGCTGAGGCAGGAGGATTGCTTGAGCCCAGGAGTTTAAGGCTGCAATGGCCTGGGAGGCGGAGGCTGCAGTGAGCCAAGGTCACACCACTGCACTCCAGCCTGGGCAACAGGGAGACTCCATCTCAAAAAAAAAAGGGTTGTTTTGTTTTGTTTTGTCTTCAAAAATGAAAGAAAAGAAATCCTCATGCACTTGGCCTGGTGCGGTGGCTCACACCTATAATCCTAGCACTTTGGGAGGCTAAGGTGGGCAGATCACTTGAGGTCAGGAGTCCAAGACCAGCTTGACCAACATGGTGAAACCCCTGTCTCTACTAAAAATGCAAAATTAGCTGGGCGTGGTGGCACATGCCTGTAATGCCAGCTACTCGGGAGACTGAGGCAGGAGAAAATCACTTGAACCTGGGAGGCGGAGGTTGTGGTGAGCTGAGATCGCACCGTGGCACTCAAACCTGGGCAACAATAGCAAAACTCTGTCTCAAAAAAGAAAGGAACAAAAAGAAATGCACATGCACAAGCCCAGGTGTCCCAATTGTGTCCGCATTATTCAGTGGCGAACTTCCCAATGGTGTACCGTTAAATGCAGAAAGCAACTGGGATGGACTTACATTCACTCAGCAAACAGCTACCTCCCCAGCCACTGGGGGACCAAACCACTCTGACAGGGTGTCTTCCTTCACTGGCTCCCAGCGTGATGGAGGGGTTAGTATATGTTTTGCCGGGCGTTTGGGGTTTTTTGTGGGGGATGTTACGGGGTTTTTTTGAGACAGAGTCTCCTGTCGCCCAGGCTGGAAAGTGCAGTGGTGCCATCATGGCTCACTGCAGCCCTGACCTCCCAGGCTCAAGAGATCCTCCCACCTCAGCCTCCCAAGAAACTAAGACCACTATGCCTGGCTTTTTTTTTTTTTTTTTTTTTTTAAAGAGACAGAGTTCCGCTATGTTGCCCAAACTGGTCTCAAGTGATCCTCCCACCTTGGCCTCCCAAAGTTCCGAGGTGAGCCAGCATGCCTCCTGACCAACCACCCCCGCCACCCAAGGGCTCAGTAAACACTTTGCAAACTAATGGATCTGTAAATGAGTAGATATGAAGTCCTCTGTGAGAGAAGGCTGCAGATTGTGGTGGGGCTGTAAAAGGGAGAGGTCACTTGCTGGGGATTAGGGTAGGCCTGGTGAGGCTGCTTATTCCTTTTCTTTCTTTCTTTCTTTCTTT
>NW_022436954.1:28426598-28445248 GCF_009761245.1 Sapajus apella
GTGATCCTCCCACCTCAGCCTCCCAAAGTGCTAGAATTACAGGCATGAGCCACCGTGCCCGGCCCTATATTCAAACATTTTCATTCTTGGCTGGGTGCAGTGGTTCGTGCCTGTAATCCCAGCACTTTGGGAGGCTGAGGTGGGCGGATCACAAGGTCAAGAAATCAACATCATCCTGGCCAACATGGTGAAACCCTGTCTCTACTAAAAGTACAAAAATTAGCTGGGCGTGGTGGCATGCACCTGTAGGCTCAGCTACTTGGGAGGCTGAGGCAAGAGAATTGCTCGAACCCGGGAGGTGGGCGGAGATTGCAGTGAGCCGAGATCGTGCCACTGCACTATAGCCAGGCAGGCGACAGAGCTAGACTCCATCTCAAGAAAAAAAAAAAAGAAAGATTTTAGTTTTTTCTCACCTTTACCCTCTGGCAATTGGCTTGAGGGGTAGACAGTCAGATCTCGCTGTAGGCAACATAGTGTTTCAGCCCTGATGTAACTGGAGGCATACTGGTGGGTCAGTGATTTGAGTAATGAGGCTGATGATGGGGTGCGGGAGACAGACCCCTTTCCTCTGCACTCCAGTCCCCGACGCCTGCCGCCTGCGAGGCCCAAGCTACAAAGCAGGGGTGACCATTCTCAGAGCTAGAGAGCGTGGGCCACCCAGGCAGGAGCAACATCCCACGCAAAGATGGGGTCAGTCTGCTCAAAGCATGAGTGAATGTGTGTGTGGCTGGGAGGGAGGGAGCAGCGGCCCACACTCCTAATGATGATTATGGGGCAACTGTGAGTGGAATGGGGTGGCGTAGGGGAGACCTAATCAAGAACTAAGAAAAGGCTAAGGGGAGCAGGAGAGGAGAGAATTTGGGAGTACAGCCTTCCTCTCCGTCACTGGTGCTGCGCAGATCCAGGAAAGATCCAGGCCAGCTGTCCTGGAAGGACAGATGCGGTTGCCTCTTTGGGGCGTTGCCAGCCTTGCTCCAGTCAGGAGGGCTGAGGAAACAGGTTCGGCTGAAACAGGCTGATTCATTGTTTCCACTGCATCCTGGGCTGTGTTGGTGGGCAGATCACACGCCAGCCTCGTAAACTTGCTCTCCGCTTGTCCATGTGACATTTATAGCCCCACAGGGAGCTGGCTTTTTAATGAGCCTAATTTGAGACTGTAAATAGGAGTTTGTAAAACAAACAGCAAGGGGCGTTGGGCCAAAGCCCAAAGTTTCAGTTTAAATACACAGGGTCACATTAGGGCTGTGCAGACAGGCTGAGACTCTGAGACTCCTCTGTGCCCAGGGCAGCAAGAAGGTGCTCCCCAGGGAAAGGCCCACCCTCCTAGGAGAGCTTGCCGCAGGCTCTGTCATTCCCCTAGAAACTGGAGAGACTTAGTGGGAGTCTCCCCACTAAGGGAGGGGATACCCTCCTATTTTGGTTCTCTGTGCAAAGGACTTTTAAAAGGCCTAGTTTTCCCATAGGGAGGCAAGGACTCCTTTGGGGGTAGGCCTACGTTTGAGCCCAGGGTTAGAAGTCAGTACACCACTGGGTGCAGTGGCTCATGCCTGTAATCCCAGCACTTTGGGAGGTTGAGGCAGGTGGATAGCCTGAGGTCAGGAGTTCGAGACCAGCCTGGCCAACATGGTGAAACCCCATCTCTACTAAAAATAAAAAAATTACCCAGGCATGGTGGTGGCACCTATAATCCCAGCTACTCAGGAGGCTGAGGCAGGAGAATAGCTTGAATCCGGGAGGTGGAGGTTGCAGTGAGTCAAGATCACGACATTGCACTCCAGCCTGGGCCACAAGAGCAAAACTCTGTCTTTAAAAAAAAAAAAAAAAAAAAGTCAGTGCATCAGGGCCTCCAAGTGCCTTTCTACAAAGCACAGCCCCACATCCAGCCTTAAGAGGCTTCTGGGAGGGAAAGTCTGTTATCCACAGGCACTGCATACGAAACTGAGCAGCTCCCCATTGCTTAATTTCAGTTTTGAGAGCTGGTTTTCAAATTAAGATTAAGCTGGAGGGTGCCTGTTATGAGGCCTGCTAAGGTGATCTCTTTCTACAGGGCACCAGGTGGAAAAGGAGGCTCCGTACCTCCCACTTGGATGCTGAGGGCCCTGTAAACCAAAAATAAAAGTCTAAGGCCACCCAGCCATCTGGATGGACTTCCTCCTCAGCCAGGGCACTCTTAAAATTTAACCTGAAAGACTAGTTCTGACCAAGAATGGAAGTGGGGTTGGATATACCGCATTATACATCTCTGGTGTTAATATTCACACAGACCTTAAGTCTGATAAGAAGCAATTATCATCTATTCTCTCTGAAGCTTGCTACCTGGAGGCTTCATCTGCAGGATAGAACACAACCTCTTATGCAACCCAGGCATTCCTTTCTATTGATAACCCTTTCAACCAATTGCCAATCAGAACATTTTTAAAGCTACCTATAACCTGGAAGCCCCGCCCCCCACTTCAGGTTGTCCCACCTTTCTAGGCGGAGCTAATATTTTGTTTTGTTTTGTTTTGTTTTGTTTTGTTTTGTTTTGTTTTGTTTTTGAGAGGGAGTCTCACTGTGTCACCCAGGCATGAAAAGCAGTGTCACGATCTCAGCTCACTACAACCTCCGCCTCTCTGGTTCAAGTGATTCTCCTGCCTCAGCCTCCCTAGTAGCTGGGCCTGCAGGTGTGCACCACCACCCCTGGCTAATTTTTGTATTTTTGGTTTCGCCATGTTGCCCACGCTGGTCTCAAACTCCTGACCTCAGGTGAGCTGCCTGCCTCGGCCTCCCAAAGTGCTGGGATTACAAGTGTGAGCCACCTAGCCTGGCCAAATCAAATTCATTTAAAAAAATACATAGGGGCCAGGTGCAGTGGCTCACACCTGTAATCCCACCACTTGGGAGGGACCTGGTGGGAGATAATTGAATCATGGGGGTAGTGTTCTCATGATAGTGAGTGAGTTCTCATGAAATCCCATGGTTTTATAAAGGGTTTTTCCCACTTTGCTCCACACTCCTTCTTGCTGCTGTGTAAAGGAGGACAGCCCTGCAGAACTATAAGTCAATCAAACCTCCTTCCTTTATAAATTACCCAGTCTTTGGTATTTCTTTTTTTTTTTAATTTAATTTTTTGTTTGTTTTTTGAGACGGAGTCTTGCTCTGTCTTCCAGGCTGGAGTACAATGGCGCGATCTCAGCTCACTGCAACCTCCACCTCCTGGATTCAAGTGATTCTCCTGCCTCAGCCTCCTGAAAAGCTGGGATTACAGGTGTCCGCTACAATGCCCAGCTGATTTTTGTATTTATAGTAGAGATGGGGTTTCACCATGTTGGCCAGGCTGGTGTCAAACTCCTGACTTAGCGATGCACCCGCCTCGGCCTCCCAAAGTTCTGGGATTACAGGCATGAGCCACCGTGCCCGGCTGGGTATTTCTTTATTGCAGTGTAAGAATGGACTAATACACACCTCTCAAAAAAAAATTGAAAGTACAGATGTCCACTCAAAGGTATAGATGCACATTCAGAAGTCTGATGGGATATTATGGTATCATGTTGGTGGTGATTATCTCAGGATGGTAAAATTGTGGTGATTTTTATGTTCCTCTTTTTGCCTGTGAGAATTTTTTTTTTTTTTTTTTTTTTTCTGAAACAGAGTTTCACTCTTATTGCCCAGGCTGGAGTGCAATGGCACAATCTCGGCTCACCCCAACCTCTACCTTCCGGTTCAAGCAGTTCTCCTGCTGAAGCCTCCCAAGTAGCTGGGATTACAGGGATGCACCACCACACCTGGCTAATTTTGTATTTTTAGTAGAGATGGAGTTTCTCCATGTTAGTCATGCTGGTCTCGGACTCCCAACCTCAGGGGATCTACCTGCCTTGACCTCCCAAAATGCTTGCTGGGGATTATAGGCATGAGCCACCACGCCTGCCCCCCCCCCCCCCTTTTTTTTTTTGTAGATGGAGTCTTGCTTTGTCGCCCAGGCTGGAGTCTAATGGCTTAATCTCGGCTCACTGCAACCTCCGCCTCCAGGGTTCAAGTGATTCTCCTGTCTCAGTCTCCCAAGTAGGTGATATTTCAGGCATGCACTACCATGCCCAGCTAATTTTTGTATTTTTAGTAGAGCCTGGGTTTTGCCATGTTGGCAAAATCCTAGCACTTTGGGAGGCTGAGGTGGGTGAATCTCCTGACCTCAGGTGCTTCACCTGCCTCAGCCTCCCAAAGTGCTAGGATTACAGGATTGAGCCACTGTGCCTGACCAATTTTTTAAATTAAAATGAACAGTGAGTCAGTGGGGCCCCACAGACTGCCTGGAAGCCAGTGAATGTTCTGGCCAGAGGATTGTCCCATGAGGGGAGCTTTGAGCCCCTGTATTCAAGCTGAATGAGGGCTAGATTTGCCATCGCCACTCAAACCCTCAGGGGCCTTAGCCAGAGCCACTCTGTTCTCCATAGTCTGATGAGCATAGCACAGCCAGCCAGGCTGGACAGTGTACTCTGAGCAGTAACGTCAGCCTGCTTCTTGGAGACTTGGGGAATAACTATCTGCAAGTCACAGAAAACCTGGCCTTTTGGGGCTGAACTGTGTACCCCTCAAGTTCCCTGTATTGAAATTCCAACCCCCTGTACCTCAGAGTGTGACTGTGTTTAGAGATGTGGTCTTCAAAGAGGTAGTGAAGTTAAAGTGAGATCATGAGGATGGGCCTTAATTCAGTATGGCTGTTGTCCTTGTAAGAAGGGGAGATGGCCGGATGCGGTGGCTCACACCTGTAATTCCAGCACTTTGGGAGGCCGAGGCGTGCGGATCATGAGATCAGGAGTTCAAGACCAGCCTGGCCAACATGGTGAAACCCCGTTTCTACTAAAAATAGAAAAAAATTAGATGGGCATGGTGGCACATGCCTGTAGCCCCGGCTACTCAGGAGGCTGAGGCAGGAGAATCGCTTGAACCATGACCTGGGAGGCAGAGGTTGCGGTAAGCTGAGATCGAACTACTGCATTCCAGCCTGGGCTACGGAGTAAGACTCCATCTCAAAAAAAAAAAAAAAAAGAAGAGGAGAATAGGATGCAGATAGGCATAGGCACAGAGAAAGACCATGTGAAGACATAGACTTGGGCCACCTGCAAGTCAAGGAGGGAGGCCTCATGAGGAACCAACCCCTGCCAACACCTTGATCTTGAACTTCGGGCCTCTAGAACAGTGAGAAAATACATGTCTGTTGTTTAAGCCACCCGGTCTGTGGTATTTTGTTATGGCAGCCCTAGCAAATTGATAGACCAACGGGGTTATTTATGTATGTATTTTTGTAACAAGAAGTTCAGGGACAAGCAGTTCCTGGTGCTATTTTGCTACTTGGTGAGACTGTGAAAGAGCCAGGCTCTTTCTGCCTCTTACTCTGCCATCCTCAGCAAGTTGGCTGTGGCCTCACTCCCTGAGAACAGCTTCAGCTGCAACAGGGTCTTTACTCCTTGTTACACAGTGGCTGCTGCTGCACCTTCTGCAGAGTGTGTCACAGTCGAGGCAATAATGCCAGCCAGACAGCCGATTATCCCTGTTGATCAGGAAAAGTAGTATTTCCCAGAAACCCTGAAGTCTTGAATTGGTGTCTCATTGTCCAGAACTGTGCGGCACAACCTTAAGAGAGGCTGGGAGGATGCCCACCAGGGCTCCTGGCATATCGCACAGCCACTCTAGACAGAATGGCATGTCAGCCAGGAAGGAGGAGGAACGGAGCTGGGTAGGTCACTGAGAGGTCAGCCCAGTTTCAAGTGTCCAGTGATGGCTTTCTTACTTCTTTGCAGGGAAAGATCACAGTGTCCTCCAAGATGCTGGGAATGACATAGTGACCTCTGGGAGGGATGTACCCATCTGGGAATGAGTGTCCTATGGGGACAATAAACTTGCTTCCTTCCCTATACCTCTTCCACCACTTCAGTCCCTCTGGTATTGCATATTGTTGCTCAGACATGAGATAACCAGGGAGTGTTTGCTTCTCATATGATCTGTAAAATCCCTTTGGAGTTCTTTGAGTACATGGGGGCTTTCTGAAACATCCTGTTATTTTTCCTCTCTTGCTGATGATAACAGCACATAGCAAAAGTCCTCTTTTCAGGCTGTCCTTCCAAGTGTCTCCTACAGCCATGCATGGCTTAATGACAGGGATAGGTTCTGAGAAGTGCATGGGTAGGTGATTTTGTTGTGGGAACGTCGTAGAGTATATTTATGCAAATCTCGATGGCGCAGCCTCCTACACACCTAGGCTATATAATTCAGCTGAGTGTTCCTGGGCTATAAACCTAGACAGCAAGTTACTGTGCTGAATACTGTAGACAACTGTAACACAATGGTGCATATCTGTGTATCTAAATATAGAAAAGGTCATGCATTGCCCTATGACCTTATGTTGGCTACAACATCACTACATCACTAGGTGATAGAATTTCTCTCTTTTTCTTTCTTTCTTTTCTTTTTTTTTTTGGAGAGAGGGTCTTGCTCTGTTGGCCAGCCTAGAGTAGAGTGGCATGATCGTGGCTCACTGTAGCCTCAACCTTCTGGGCCCAAGCAATCCTCCCTCTTCAGGCTCCCACAGCTGGGACCACAGCTGCATGCTACCACACCTGGCTAATTTTTAAATTTTTTGTAGAGACAGGGTCTTGCCATGTTGCCCAGGCTGGTTTTGAGCTCCTAGACTCAAGCGATCCTCCTGCCTTGGCCTCCCAAAGTGCTAGGATTATAGGTGTGAGCCACCATGCCTGGCTGGTGTTAGAATTTTTCAGCTCTATTATAATTTTATGGGACCACCATCGTATATGCTGTCTGTCACTGACCAAAATGTCATTATGCGGCACATGACCATACCTACTACAGGCTCCTCCTCTAGTGTTTATCATTGTCTACTTAAATTATTTGTGAACATGTTTTTCCCCTCCTCCAGATCAGAAAACTAGGTCTTACCTCTGTATTTCTAGCAGTAAGCTTGGTATAATTAGTAGGCATGTGATGAATATCTGGATAAGTGAATGAATGATGAGAATAGCATGGTTAATTTCCCTAGACAAATAGATCAGTGGAACAGAGTAGAGAGCCCAGAAATAGACTTACATAAACATAGTCAACTGATCTTGACAGAGGAACAACGGCAAACAATGGACCAAATATAGTATTTTTTTTTTTTTTTGAGATGGAGTTTCACTCTTGTTGCCCAGACTGGAGTGCAATGGCATGATCTCAACTCATTGCAACCTCTGCCTCCCAGTTTCAAATGATTATCCTGCCTCAACCTCCCAAGTAGCTGGAATTACAGGCATGCGCCACCATGCCTGGCTAATTTTGTATTTTTAGTAGAGATGGCGTTTCTCCATATTAGTCAGGCTGATCTTAAACTCCTGACCTCAGATGATCTGCCCACCTCGGCCTCCCAAAGTTCTGGGATCACAGGCCTGAACCACCATGTCCAGCCAAAGATAGTCTTTTTGACAAATGGTGCTAGAACAACCAGACATCCACATGTAAAGAAAAAAAAAATGAATGTAGACACAGACATTATACCCTTCCCAGAATTAACTCAAGTGGATCAGAGACCTAAATGTAAAACACAAAACTATAAAACTCCTGGAAGATAACATGGGAAAAAAAATCGAGATGACCTTAGGTTTGATGATGAGTTTTCAGATACAACACCAGACACCAAAAGCATAATCCAGGAAAGGAAGAATCAATAAGCTGCACTTTATTAAAATTAGTTCTACTCTGTAAAAGACACTGTCAAGAGAGTGAAAAGAGAAGCCACAGACTGGGAGGAAATATTTGCAGCAAAAGATACGTCTGATAAAGGGTTGCTACCCAAAATAATTTGCAAAGAACTTTTAAAACTCAACAATAAGAAAACAACTAACCAATTTAAAAATGGATCAAAGATCTTAACAGACATCTCACCAAAGATGATACGTAGATGCTAAATAAATGTGTGAACAAATGTTCAACATCATTTGTCATTATTAGGAAATTGCAAGTTACAATGACAATATTAGAAGATGCTACCACACGCCTATTAGAGTGGCCAGAATCCAGAACACTGATACCACCAAATTCGGGTGAGTGTGAAACAACAGGAACTCTCATGCATTGCTGGTGGGAATGCAAAATGGTTCAGCCACTTTGGAAGATAATTTGGCATTCCTTATCTACTCGTAAGTATATGCTTACCGATACAATTCAGCAATTACACTCCTTGGTATTTACCCAAGTTAGTTAAAAACTTATATCTGCTGGGCATGCTGGCTCATGCCTGTAATCCCAGGACTTCGGAAGGGCAAGGCGGATGGATCATTTGAGGTCAGGAGTTCAAGACCAGCTTGGCCAACATGGTGAAACCCTGTATCTACAAAAACCACAAAAGGCCAGGCGCGGTGGCTCACACCTGTAATCCCAGCACTTTGGGAAACCGACGTGGGCAGATCACCCGAGGTTTGGAGTTCGAGACCAGCCTGACCAACATGAAGAAACCCCATCTCTACAAAAAAAAAAAAAAAAAAAAAAAAAAAAATGCAAATTAGCTGGGCATGGTGGCACATGCCTGTAATCCCAGGTACTCAGGTGGCTGAGGCATGAGAATCATTTGAACCTGGGAGGCAGAGGTTGCAGTGAGCCAAGATCGCACCATTGCACTCCAGCCTGGGCGACAAGAGCAAAACTCCATCTCAAAAAAAGAAAAAAAAACTCAAAAAAATTATTTGGGTGTAGTGGCAAGCACCTGTAATGCCAGCTACTCTGGAGGCTGAAGCAGGAGAATCACTTGAACCCAGGAGGTGGAGATGCGGTGAGCTTAGATTGTGCCACTGCACTCCAGCCTGGGTGACAGAGTGAGACTTCATCTGAAAAATAAATATATATATATATATATATATATGTATATATGTATCTACACAAAACCTATGCACAGTTATTTATAGCAGCTTTATTAAGAATTGCTGCCGGGTGCGTTGGCGCATGTCTGTAATCCCAGCACTTTGGGAGGCCGAGGTGGGCAGATCACAAGGTCAGGAGTTCGAGACCAGACTGGCCAACATGGTGAAACCTCATCTCTACTAAAAATACAAAAATTAGCATGATAGCGGGTGCCTGTAATCCAGCTACTTGGGAGACTGAGGCAGGAGTATTGCTTGAACCCGGAAGGCAGAGATTACAGTAAGCGCCGAGATCGCATCATTGCACTCCAGCTTGGGTGACAGAGTGAGACTCTGTCTCAAAAAAAAAAAAAAAAAAAAGAATTGCCAAAACTCAGAAGCAACCGAGATGTCCTTCAGTATGTGCATGGATAGATAAACTGTGGTACATCTAGACACTGGAATACTATTAGAGATAAAAAGAAATGAGCTGATGATGCACAGTAGGCAAACCTCAAAATTAGGGCTTATGCCAGGAGGGCAGGGAGTAATTCAAGGGTGAACCAGTGGTGCTAAACAGCTTTTATTGAAGTGGCAGTGTATAGCAGCAGCAGAAGTACCTTGCGGGCAGGAGTATCCCATAGGCAGTGTGCCCAGAATAGCAACTTAGAGGCAGTTCCATACTAATAGTATAGTAATATTTATACCTGCTTTTAATTATGTGCAAATTAAAGGGTGACTTATGCAGAAATTTCTAAGATGAAGTTGGTAACTTCCAGGTCATCAGATCATTGCCATGAAAAGTGGCAGTAACATCTAAATGTTGCCATGGAAATGGTAAATGACTATGGCGGACTGGTGGGCATGTCTTAATGGAAAGCTGCTTCTGCCCAGGACCTGTGTTAACTAGTCCTCAATTTGGGCCGATGTCCAAGCCCTGCCTCTGGAATCGAGTCCCGCCTCCTACCTCGCTGTCAAGCCATACAAAGACATGGAGGGAACTTAAATACTTAAATGTATATTTCTTTTCTCTCTCTCTCTCTCTTTTTTTTTTAATGGAGTTTCTCTCTTGTCACGTAGGCTGGAGTGCAACAGCACAATCTCAGCTCACTGCAACCTCCACCTCCCAGGTTCAAGCGATTCTCCTGCCTCAGCCTCCTGAGTAGCTGGGATTATAAGTACCTGCCACCAGGCCTGGCTAATTTTTGTATTTTTAGTAGAGATGAGTTTTCACCATGTTGGCCAGGCTGGTCTTGAACTCCCGACCTCAAGTGATCCATTTGCTTTGGCCTCCCAAAGTGCTGGGATTACAGGTGTGAGTCACTGCACCCAGCCTTAAATGTCTATTTCTAAGCCAATTGGAAACGGCCATGTATAGTATGATTCCAACTATATGACATTCTTGAAAAGGCAAAACTATGGAGATAGTAAAAAGATCAGTGGTTGCCAGGGGTTGGGCAAGGAGGGATGAATAGGCAGAGCATGAAGGATTTTCAGAGCAGAGTGATACCTACTCATCACCAACTGAGATGTCCCTTCTTCCAGGAAGCCTTCCTTGACCATCAAGCCTGGGTAGTCTGACGTAGAGATCCTTAGTTTGCACTCCTTCTGCTGACTGCATCACAGCCCTTTGTATCCAATATTTATTTGGCTGGCATACTGCCTTTCCTCCTCCTCTAGACTGCAAGCTTCATGAGGGTAGGGACCTTGTCTCATTCGCTTCTGCTTCTGGTGCATTATTAGGTAATCATTACACAGTTGTTGAATAAATGAGTGAATGAATGCGGAATCAATGACCCATCTGTGGTAAGTAAGCACAGTTTTTTTTAATCACTGTGGATCCTAGTGGCCTTTAAGAAAATAACAGAATAGAGTGGCCTTGGGTCCATCCCTTCCTCCTAATAGTGATAATAGCTTTTACATAGTATGTGACAACTTTATCTTAAAGCCATCAGCCCTGGGAATCAGGCTATTAATAAAAATATTTCTATTTACTATATGCATTACCGTGTGCCAAGACTTTTGCTAAGTGCTTATTTACATATTTTAATGCTCAATCTTGCGAATTAGGAAGTATTATTAGGCCTATTATAGAGGAGCAAATTGTGGCTCAGAGAAGTTAAGCAACTAGTTCAGAATCACACAGCTAGTAAGTGGCAGAGCTGGATTTTGAACCTCATCTCTCTGACTCATGCCCTTAAATTGTCTAATGGTCAATCCCTTTTGGAATTGGAACAAAAGCTGATAGAAGCAGGTTATGTTTATTTTTTATTTTTATTTTTTTTCAAGACGGGGTTTCACCATGTTGGTCAGGCTGGTCTTGAACTCCCAACCTCAGGTGATCCACCCACCTTGGCCTCCAAAGTGCTTGGATTACAGGCGTGAGCCACCACGCCTGGCCGAAGCAGGTTATGTTTATAAGCAGGACTCCAATGCAGTAAATCTCTGATGAATATACTCATGTTCTATTAATAACAGCTTGGCCATCTGCCCTGGGCCTTGTGATGTTTGCATCTTTTCGTTAAACTCTCAAGGAGTGACTTGTGTTTGTGCTCTTTTGATCCCTTTCTTCCTCTCTGAGCTGGCACTGAGAGGCCGCACCCACTGCCCTCTCTCTCTCTCCCTGGCAGCACTGATCCCTAGCAGGGGAAGGATGCAGCTCAGCTGTCACTCCACGTGCCGGCTTTGCCTCCTCTCCCGCCCTCACCCCCTGCCCAGCACTGGCAGCAGCCAGTCTCCTTTCCCACCAGTGGCAATTTGGCCACTGTCGCTGTGGAATGATCACACAGGCTTAGAGCAGTAGGTACATGACAAGGCAGAGCATCAGCAAGATGCCACAGAAAGTGCAGTGCCTGAGTCACCACCACCTGGGGCCAGGTAAAGGGGCCGGCTGATAGATACTTGGAATGAGGCATGCAGACAGTGTCTCATCTACTGGTTAGCAATTTAGAATGGGTTCTCCCTGAGTTTCTTCCAAAAGTAGTACCCCCTCATTTTTTGGTAAAATTTCTATAAAACAACCAGGTTTTCCTTTCATGTACCTTTTTTTTTAACCTCCATGAACTGACAGTGATTGTAATATTTTGTTTAAAAATATGAAGAATAATGGGAGAAGAATCATCTAAAAGTATACCATGCAGAATTAAATTCTAGGCTCTTTATAGGTAACAAGATACTAGTGGTAGGTTTGGCTGGGTGCAGTGGCTCGCACCTGCAATCCCAGCACTTTGGGAGGCTGAGGTGGGAGGGTGACATGAGCCCAGCAGGTAAAGGTTGCAGTGCTGAGCTGAGATTGCACCACTGCACCCCAGCCTGAGAGACGGAGTGAGAACCCAACTTTAAAAAAAACAAAGTGGTTCTCTACCAAGGTAGTGACAGAAAAACAAAAACAAAAAAACAAAGTGGTATTTTTAATATTCACTTTTTCCTTTATCTAAAAATTTAATTTCAGATGACAAATTTTATACCATAATTCAAATTATGTTTGTTCCTTTGCTCAGAAGAAACATTGGTCGCCTTCCTCTGCCTCTAATTACATCTCATCCCCCATCTCATATTTCTCAAAACAGTCATTTTTTTCCTATGACAGTATGTCATATTCATTATGAAAAGTCTGGAAAGCATAGTAGGCCAGAAAGCGTTTTTATGACCCTAGCATAAAGTGAACCACTCCTACTTGGGTGGTTGTTGGGAAGAAGGCTGATGTTTTAGGGTACCAATTCTATGCCAGTTTCATCTCCATCCTTAATTTCTCCATTTACTCTGTGTGTGTGTGTGTGTGTGTGTGTGTGTGTGTGTGTTTGTGCGCGCGCGTGTGCGTGTTGAATGTGCTGCCTTAATATAAAAGTGGCTCTGTGTTGTTGTTGGCTCACAGGAATTAGTGTGCTCACCCACTGTGGGTCAAGGACAGCGTATGACAAAGGACCGTGGTCACGTGGCGGACTGTTCTTTTCAAAGAGGCGGTGCTTCCAAGACTCGTGCCCCCTGGGTCACTCAAGTTCTTGATGTGTTACATCAATACTTTGGAGAGAGGCCACCCAGAATCTCTTAAAAAGCATTCTGAATAACACAGAGATCTTTTTCCACAGGAAAAAGCTCAGTGCTCGAATGTTAGTTTTCTGCCCCACACTGCCCAATGTTGTGACTATTGCACTGGTTTTTCCAGGGTTCACCTTTAGGTTTAATTTCCTGAAATTGATCTGCTTGGTTACGCTGGCTTTATTTTCACTCTTTTGCAAAGAGGAGAAATGGCAGTGAACAGACGGTGTTTCATGAGGTTTTTGCTTCAAAAAAATTAAACAGCGATGCAGGATCTCTGCTAGTTTTTTTCTTACAGGCACCTAATAGGCATCCGCTGGGTCAATGTCAGAACTGATATTTACCTTAGATGAATCACCAAAATGCCAGTGAGCCAGCATTCCCAGTGGGAATTCCAGATTTGCCACACTTGTGGAGCTGTTGAGTTTTTTTGTTTGTTTGTTTTTGAGATGGAGTCTCGCTCTGTTGCCTAGGCTAGAGTACAGTGGTAACGATCTCAGCTCACTGCAGCCTTTGCCTCCCAGGTTCAAGCAATTCTCCTACCTCAGCCTCCTGAGCAGCTGAGATTACAGGCACCTGCCACCATGCCTGGCTAATTTTTATATTTTTAGTAGAGACGGGGTTTCACCATGTTGGCCAGGCTGGTCTCGAGCTCCTGACCTCGGGTGATCTGCCCGCCTCGGCCTCCCAAAGCTTCTTTTGAGACAGTCTTGCTCTGTCGCCGAGGCTGCTGGAGTACAGTGGAATGATCTCAGCTCACTGCAACCTCCACCTCCCAGGTTCAAGTGATTCTCTTGCTCAGCCTCTCTCTCCAGTAGCTGGGATTACAGGTGCGTGCCACCATGCCCGGCTAATTTTGTATTTTTAGTAGAGATGGGGTTTCAGCATCTTGGCCAGGCTGGTCTTGAATTCCTGACCTCATGATCCACCTGTGTTGGCCTCCCAAAGTTCTGGGATTACAGGCGTGAGCCACCGCACCCAGACAGTTTTTGTATTTTTAGTAGAGACGGGGTTTCACCATGTTAGACAGGCTGGTCTCAAACTCCTGGCCTCAAGTGATCCACCTGCCTCAGCTCCCCAAAGTGCTGGGATTACAGGCATGAGCCACCAGCCTGGCCAGGGCCGTTGAGTTTTATGGTGGTTCCTCTGTCCCTCTAAATTCCCACTCTGTTTGGAGCCCTCTGAGAACTGGAGGAGCCAGCTGGAGGGGAGAGAGGCAGCCCCCACACCAACTCAACAGCAGGTGCACCCCCAGCAGGCCCAAAGATTCCAAAGGGAAGTGAAGCCAGCCTGATGTTCAGGGTGAGGTTTGCTTTGTGCCACTATTTTTATAGGAAAATTGGGATTGCTGGCCATGAGCATGTCACCCTTCGCCAGCCTTCTATCTCACCCTGGGTTCTGTGGCCACCAGCTTCTTAGGCAGTTGCATGTGTTATTATGTTACTGTTTAACAGTGAACTCCTGGGCTCCAGGCCTGACTTCACCAGAAGACCACCTCTTGCCAGTGGTGTTCTGATAACTTAGCCAGAAAGAGGTGTTAACCGGAACATGATTGCCTTTAATTTCCTGACCTTAGAAGAAGAAGGAAGGCGCAGTTTTAATGGGTGGTGAGTGCTGAAGGAAGTGTTCTGTCCCTGAGTTGGCGTGGGGAGAGCCTGGTGTTCTCCTCCTCCAGGCTGAGCCAGTGTGGACTCCAGTGTCAGACACACTGAGTCTGAATCCCACCTCTGCCATTTTCTAGCTGTGGACCTCGGCCAAGCGACTCAGCCCATCTAAACTTCAGTGTCCCTCGCTGGCAAGTGGGTTAGTAATAGTATTCCACTTCGAGGGACTTTCTGGGGTTTCAAACGCTCATTCATCCAATCCCTGACAGAGAAGACCTATTCAATGCATGGTGGTCCAGGTCCGTTTATTATTAGCCATGGTTAAAACCTGTTCTCTGGCCAGGTGCAGTGGCTCATGCCTATAATCCCAGCACTCTGGGAGGCTGAGGCCAGCAGATCATTTGAGGCCAGGAGTATGAGACCAGCCTGACCAACATGGTGAAACCCCATCTCTACTAAAAATATAAAATTAGCTAAGCATGGTAGCACATGCCTATAATCTCAGCTACTTGGGAGGCTGAGGCAGGAGAATCACTTGAACCCAGAAAGAGGAGGTTGCAGTGAGCTGAGATCGCCCCACTGTACTTCAGCCTGAAAGAGTGAGACCGTCTCAATAAATAAATAAAACCTGCTTCTCAAACTCCGCCATCTTTCTCCCTGCCTCCCAGCATTTTCTCCCTACTTGAACTTTTGGGCCTCACAGTATCATGGTCATGTCTTGAGATGGGTTTTGTCCAAAAATTAGATGAGCTTTTGAATGTTTTTTTTTCTGCTTTTTTTGAGACAGGGTCCACTCTGTCACCCAGGCTCTGTTGCCCAGGCTGGACTGCAGTGAAGTCCAGGAAGGCGCAGTTTTAATGGGTGGTGAATGCTGATCTCAGCTCACTGTTAC
Organism: Sapajus apella; assembly: GCF_009761245.1. Lineage (NCBI taxonomy): Eukaryota > Metazoa > Chordata > Mammalia > Primates > Cebidae > Sapajus > Sapajus apella. The sequence goes on from NW_022436954.1 coordinate 28,441,994, forward strand.
CTCTGCCTCCTGGGTTCAAGCAATGTTCCTGCCTCAGCCTCCTGAGTAGCTGGGATTATAAGCACACACCACCATGCCTCACTGATTTTTGTATTTTTAGTAGACCCAGGGTTTCGCCAGATTGGCCAGGCTGGTCTCGAACTCCTAAACTCAAGTGATCCTCCTGCCTCAGCCTCCTAAAGTGCTGGGATTACAGGCGTGAGCCACCGCACCTGGCCTGATTATTCTTGATGAATCACTTTACATAGGTGATTGACAGCTCCTGTGGCATATTCCATTCCACTTCAGGTTTTGCCTCTTACTTCCTTCATCTTGCTCTTGTCTCAACACCCATCTCCCCAGCGTTTCTGCACTTAAAATTTCAGGTGGAATACTATCCAGTGAAGGGTTTAGAGGCTTTTTTAAAGAGCTGACTGGTCTGGCTGGGCATGGTGCTCACACCTATAATCGCAGCATTTTGGGAAGCTGAGGCGAGCAGATCACTTGAGCCCAGTAGCTTTAGACCAGCCTGGACAAGATGACGAAACCTCATCTCTACAAAAAATACAAAAATTACCTGGGCACCGTGGTGTGCACCTGTAGCCCCAGCTACTCAGGAGGCAGAGATGGGAGGATCGCCTGAGCCCAGACGATTGGGGCTGCAGTGAGCTGTGATCCCATCGTGGCACTTCAGCCTTGGTGACAGAGTAAAACCCTGTCTCAAGACAAACTAACAGAAAGAAAGAATTGACTGTCCTTATACCCCTTTTGGGTCTCCTTGAAAACTATTCATGCTTCAACTTTTCTGCACTTTGTTCTGGCATGACTAATGTATAACAACTGGGCGTTAAATATACTATATATAAAATTCCAGATCGGAGAATGGAAACACTTAAAAAGGAAAAAAGGGGTTGGCTTATGCGGGCTATTTGGAAACCATTCAGTGGGGCAGTATAATTTTTATTTTCAGAAGCTTATGGATTGAACCCCACCCAAGCTTCCAGTGCAACTAAGAAGGCTGGCAGAAGACGCCCTGCCACGTTTCCTCGCAAGGGCGGTAAAGGGGTAATCCTCTGCCGCCCGGTTCTTCTTTCAAAGAAACCGGAGACAGGCGGTGGCCTTGGCCATGAGCCTCCCTGAGCGGGTAGCTGGTGGGCCGCGGGGGCCATTGGCGGCAGGTGCTGCACTCACAGTCTCTCACCCCAGAAAGAACATTTACAAGTCCGGGAAGGGCGCTGCTAACGGTTGTTGAATTTGAGGACAGTTACGTTACAGTCTTGGTGGCTTTTTGATGAATGGTCAGAAAAGCTCTACTATAAAGCTATCCAGTTTTACACAGACAGGACATCTTTTTTACATTTAAAGTTGTGTGTGTGGTTCTGGGGGAAGGTGGTGTTGTTCTAGCTGTGGAGGAAATTAAACCATAGGAAATAGTAATAACAAGGTCTCTGTGTTCTCACTGTTGACAATTCACAAGTTAAACGGTGGAATGAAAAGGGGTAAAAAGGGTTTCAGGGGTGCATTTGAGTGCTATCACACATAAGGGGGTCAGAATCTGGAATCCCGGTGCTGGGAGGACTTGAGTAGCCACTGATTCCACCCCCACAGTTTACGGAGAAGGGAATGACACCCCCATCGATTTGGCCTTTAGGCTAAGCCCTGCTTCTAAAAACCCTTTGGAAGTCTGGCTTGTCATCCCAGAGTGCAGTCCAGCAGCGTCCGCCAGCTTGGAAGAGACAGCGCCTCTGCAAGCTGAAACTCAGCTCACTTCCTAGTTGGCAGCTGGCAAGAAGGTGGCTTCCCAGTCTTCTGAGAACTGGGTTTCCCTTCTAACTCAGTGGCACCCTCTCTGGGCCCTGGTGGAGAATCACGTAGGAAAGAAGCAGGCTGCTCTCCTCCAGAGTCCCACCGCTAACCCCACCCATACCCTACCATTGCTCCTACCCCAGCCCCACCCTATCCTCACCCACCCTTACGCCTACCGCGATCCCTCTGGAATAGAGCAGAGCAGAGTGAAGAGCAGCTTAGAGAAGTGAGGGTCAAGTGTGCACAGGGTGCCTAACTCTGCTGATATGCTGGGAGATGCTGGGAAATTTTCCAGTTTACTGGCAGACTTACTTTTCTCCTTAAATTTCAAAAAGCAGAGAAGGATGTTATCTAGTCTTTTTTTTGAAAAAAAAAATTTTTTTTTGGAGACAGAGTCTCGCTCTGTAGGCTGGAGTGCAGTGGCATGATCTTTGCTCACTGCAACCTCCAAGTTCAAGCAATCCTCCTTTACCTCAGCCTCCCGAGTAGCTGGGATTACCGGCATGCACCACCACAGCCGACTAATTTTTGTGTTTTTAGTAGAGATGGGGTTTCACCATGGTGGTCTCAAACTCCTGGCCTCAAGTGATTCACGTGTCTTAGCCTCCCAAAGTCCTGGGATTACAGGCATGAGCCACCATGCCCGGCCAGGATGTTAACTATTCTTAAAGAATGGTTAGATATGCAGAGGAGTTTGGGCTTCTTCATGAAGCTGACAGGGAGTTACTGAAGAAGACAAAGCCAGAGCAAAGTGACCAGAGTAAGGGGTGGGGGTAAGCCTAGAGGACGAGGATGGGTGAGGAGGCTGCCACAGGTCCAGGGTAGGGGGCAGGGGAAGATGGTCCCTGACTGGGGTGGTGGCAGTGAAGGATTTTTGAGATATGTTGGTGGTAAATGCAGCAAGGCTTGGTGGTTGATGGGAAGTGGATGAGAAGGGAGAGAGCTAATAAGGATGACTCACAGGTCTCTCCTTGGGCTGCCGGGTGGTCACAGTGCCGTACGCAGAGAGAGGTGGTGGAAGAGGAGGTGGAGGCTTTGAGGAACAAGATAATGAGTCTGAGATTCAAGGGTTGGGCAACCAGATGAGAAAAGCTGAGCGATGGAAGATTAGGGTTCTGTGTAGAGATTGAGAAACATCCAGCTTCAGGGCAGTCTGCAGCACATTTGAGTGGAGCGCTGAACAGAAATGCTGTTTTAGAAAAGGGAGGCGAAGGGTATGGATCATACTCACTGCTTCACACTCTGAGACTCACTCACTGTCATGGCACAGGGCGGTGCGTGGCAGTCCGTCTGTGGCTTTTACGGGTTTCAAAGCAGTTGTCCCCACCCCTCTAAGGGAGGGATAAAGGGAAATGGCCCTGCATGCTTTCTTATCCATCATGACTGAAAGGAAGAATTTTTCCTAAGGATTTTACTGAATGGAAAAAAATAGATGCCCTTTCCTCCTCCTCCTCCTCCTCCTCCTCCCCC
>NW_022436954.1:28445348-28453563 GCF_009761245.1 Sapajus apella
TTTTTTTTTTTTTTTTCTTTGTTTTTTTTTTTTAAGACCCCTTTCCCTAGAATGATCTTGCCCTGGGCCCATTATCCTAGAGCTGGGAATTTGTGTGTGGAAAGGAAGACATCAAGGTGTTAAGAGAATTTAAAGAAAATATTTTCCATCTCTGATGAGAACTGCTGAGGAATGAGCTGCTGTGGGAGACTGAATTTAGAATTGACGTAGAGAAGACTTTCTTATGGAGCAGATTTGGAAGACAAGCTGTGGAACTGCATTCTGCAAAGATCAGAGGGAGTCAGACAGCTTTTTGTCTGTAGAGTTTCATGGAAGGCCTCCAGGGACCCTTGGCAGGAGGCTCCTAGAGACCCATGAAAGGGAAAGTCCTATTTCTGGGTCTTACTTTGAGTTTCCTCCTCTTAAACCTCAGGCCCAAACAGAACCCCTTTCCTCTCCAGTATCCTAGGCACTGCTTAGCTCGAGAAAGGACAAAGTGAGCAAAGTTAGAATGTCATTTATTTCAGCAGCTTGAGAATGGAGAGATCGAAACTCTAGTCGCCGTTCCATTTCAGACTCTCAGAGACCTTGGGCAAGCCACTATGCTTTTTCAGGCCTCAGTTTTCTCAGCTGTAAGATGGGTGGGAATGCACCTCTTGCAGTTCTGGGGTGTTAAATGAGATAATGCATGTAAATGCCTGGCACATAGTAAGCCTTCAGTAAAAGTCAGCTGTGGTTGCTGCTGATCATGACCACCCTACCTCCCTTGCTGGAAGAACAAATTACTGGATGTAAAAAGTCGTTTAAAAGCAAAAGGTACTAGGCAAAAGCTGTGGTGCTATCAATTACTATTATTAATAATAGGCTCCTAATTACTTTTGCCACGGTATTAAGTGAAGGCCTCTTTGGGTGGGTGACGACTGGGGAAATGGGAACTATTATTAATGGAGCTGCCAGCTCCCGTTACCAGCTCCACTGACATAATATTTCTCTCTGGGAATCCTTTGACAAATCAGCTGAATTTCCTATTCCCTTGCCCTAAGCTCTGCAAATTTGATCCACATGTCTCCAGTGTTGTTTCTGTAGATTAATAATGGAGAAAGGAGGAGGAGTCTGGCCTGCACTGGGGCTCCCCCAGCCATTCGGGCTGTCGTGGGTTTCAGCTTGTAGTTGGGGTGGTTTTCCCTTTTGTTTTACTTGTTTTAATGCTTACAGCCAGCTCTTCCCAATGTGTTTGGTTACTCAGCTGCCAGGGAGAGTTTCTGCTTTAGGGACTGGGGCCCTGGTAGGGGGTTACGGGGAAGGGCCCAGTCATGAACTCTTCCTCCTCCTCCAACAGAAACAAAGCTTGGAGGAAGTGCTTTGGAGCCGTGCTTTGCTAAGTCAGCGCTGGATGTGATGAGAGGGGTCGCTGCCATCCAGGAGAGGCAAAGAAAGATGGAGAGGGGGGTCCACCACATCAGCTTGGAGAAGAGTGGGGGGGCCTGGGTCAGGGGAAGGTGGGGCTATGAGGGCAAGACTGACCATCAGCTGAACCTGCAGAATGGTCAGAGAACGCACTGAGGCCCTGGGCTGGAGGAAGACCACTGTGCATGTTTGCTCAAGAAAGAGAAACACATGGCGTTTAGCATGGGGGTGTCTGCGGGTGAAACGGGCAGTAATAATACAGCCGTGTTGTCACAGGCACCAGCCGCACATAGGGACAGCCACGAGTGAGCTTTGGTGGTGTGTTCATTGGACTGCGAGCTCACAGAGGAGTTAAGTATATACCTTGTAGAGCCAGTCTATCCCACATGTGAATCCTAGCTCTACCGCTTACCTGAGCAAGTTATTCAAAGTCTCTGAATGTCAGTTGCCCAATATCTCAAATGGAACCAGTAGTACCCATCTCTTAGGGTTTTGTTTGTTTGTTTGTTTGAGACACAGTCTTTGTCATCCAGGCTGGAGTGCAGTGGTACAATCTCGGCCCACTGCAACCTCTGCCCCCTGGTTCAAGCGATTCTCCTGCCTCAGCCTCCAGAGTAGCTGGGATTACAGGTGCCTGCCACCACACCCGGCTAATTTTAGCATTTTTAGTAGAGAGAGGGTTTCACCATGTTGGCCAGGCTGGTCTCAAACTCCTGACCTTAAGAGATTTGCCCACCTTGGCTTCCCAAAGTGTTGGGAGTACAGGCGTTAGCCACCACACCTGGCCTTATATGGGGGTGTTGAAAGAATACATGAGATTATGTAAATAAGGCCTATGTTCCCAGCACAAAGTAAAAATAATAGCAACAGCACTTGATAGAGCAGGTACTCTGAGCCAGGCGTTGCTCCAAGCACTGACCTCAGGTTACTCAGTTCGTCCTCATGACAGCCCTATGAGCTAGGCACTCTAGTTAACAGGTGATGAACTGATGCAGAGTCTAAGTAACCTGACCAAGATCGCACCACTGGTTAAGTGACAGCCAGAATTGCAAACCCCAGCATTCTGCTCCGAAGCCCTGCCGCTGTACCTGTTGCTGCTATTGTCCTTGTTACAGCACACGTTTGGGGAATTCTAACCCAGACGTGGACACAACCCGGGACTCTCCAGTTATCTCAAGGAATTTTCAGAGAATTTCTCCAAAAGTGATTAAATTCCTGTGGGTTTCTTTAAAAAAGGAGAAAAAAAAAGAAAGTTTGTGGCTAAGTGTTGGAAAAAGATGTGTCCATTAAAGAAACTGTGGTTACCGAAAGTCGGCAATCTCTATCTAGGTTCTGACTACAACTAGAATCTCTGAGGCCACATGCTCTTAAGAGCCAACATGTAATTTTAAACCAGTCTGATTTTGCTTTTCTGGTGCTTTCTAAGAAGCCGCATAGTGAGTTGGAGAAATTTACAGGCTGTCACCCTCTGGGATTGATTCTGACAGTTCTGCTCTGCTGCTGTTGAAGTGTTAATGAAAAACATTAATTGGACTTGGCCCATGGCTAGGACACGTCCCCTTCTTGGAGTAGGGAAGGCAGCATCCCTTTCGAATGGTTGCTCCCGGCATGGGGAAAGGAGAGGACTCGGGGTGGCACTGCCTTCAGGAAAGCAAGATGGGCATTTACATCTGACTCAGCCATCCCTGAGCTGTTTGAAAACAAAGCCAGTCTCTTTGTCACCCCAGAACCCTGAGTGTAGCACCACACGTGGGCTGAGTCAGGCACTCTGTAAACATTCAGCAAGTGAGTGAATGAATGAATGCTTGTATGATCCAGGAGCTCAAGCAGGCCAGTTTCTTGGGCACTTCCAAGAAAGGATGGGCTCCATGTGCTTTTTCTTTTTTTTTTTTGACACAGAGTTTTGCTCTTGTTGCCCAGGCTGGAGTGCAATGGCACAATCTCATCTTACTGCAACCTCTGCCTCCCAGGTTCAAGCGATTCTCCTACCTCAGCCTCCCGAGCAGCTGGGATTACAGGCATGCAACACCATGCCTGGCTAATTTTGTATTTTTAGTAGAGACTGGGCTTCTCCATGTTGGTCAGGCTGGTCTCAAACTCCTAAGGCTGGTGATCCACCTACCTCAGCCTCCCAAAGTGCAGGGATTACAGGCCTGAGCCACCACGCCCAGCCTCCGCCTGCTTAAAACCACAGCTAGAAGTGAGCTATTTCTCATTCTGGTCCCTGTAGCACCGTCATCCACAGTCAAAGTTCCCAAGTCCTCAAGGCTCAAAGAGATTTTGTCTACTGAACCGCTCTCTCTCAAGAGCAGGGGAGCAGGGCTCAGCCCTGCCCACCACGGGCTGGGGCCCACCAAGCTTCCCCTCCTTCCTAAGTGTGACCTGTGTGCCTTCTTTCCCATAGGTGTCCTCTCCCTCCCTGCGTACTTCAGCCCCTACAACGGCGGGTCCCTGGGCCATGACGAGCGAGCCGACGCCTATGCCCAGTTGGAGCTCCGGACCCTGGAGCAGTCCCTCCTGGCCACCTGCGTGGGCAGCATCTCGGAGCTGAGTAAGTGTGGCCTCAGTGTCTAGCTAGATGGCAGCGTGACAGCGATCCCCAGGGTGGGGGGAAGGTAGGGAGAGCTCGCCCCCTAGGCTCTGGCCTCCTCCTCCTCCAAGTGCCTTGCCTTCCCTGAAGGTCAAGAGGTTGCAAATACACAAATCTGGATTTTTGGTTTCTTTTGAAAAACCGAATGATCTAGCGACATGGCACCCCATTCCTGCACAGCAGTGACCCACAGGAGCTAAGTCGCAGTGAAGTGGGCGGCGTGTGTTCCCCACTTTGCCAGAGACCTGGGTTTCATCCGGGCGGCCTGTTTCACTTATTTCACCTGCCTGGCCCCATAGGCTCTGAATTCACAACTGGTGCTCCTTCAGTAAAAAGCACCCCCAAAGCCTCAGTGCAGAAAAAGGAAGATAACACAGTGCTCCTCTGGCTGAAGGCAGGTGTGGCTGGGTGGCGCCTCCCAGGACTCGGGGCTCTGTGGCACACATCTGGATCTTGACGTGGCTCTTTACCATTGACAGCTGCTTCCAGGGTGTTAGGAGGGGTGAAATCCCTGCTGGCTCCTGAGCTCACCTTCTCATGAGCCGTTTTATCTGAGAAATCGAGCTACATACTCTGCTGCCTTCATTCTCCCTTGCTCTGTTGAGACCACCAAGTGCAGGGGCCAAAGCACACAGCACGGGCACATGCTGAGTTTCCCTCTGCTCCTGCCTTCTCCATCTGTGATTCCCTTGAGTCTTCTGACCCCTGAACAATAAACAGCAAGCCTCTGTTTCTTCAGGATGTGGTTTCCTCCTTCCCTGCATTATTCTGCCCCCTCTCCGGACAGGAAATGAAGGTGCCTGGTTCAAGGTCACAGAGCAGAGCTGCAATAGGGCTGGGAGAGAAAGCAGGATTTCTGACTCCCTGTCTCCTGGTGACATGAAAGCAGGCAGGGTCAGGATGTTGTCGCCTGGGTCCCCTGTCCCGAGGGACCACACAGGAAGTGGGCTCTGCTGTATGGCTCCATCTCCACCCCTGAGAAGTGTCTCCTGGACAATGGGCTGTCTCAGAGCCTAGCACAGTGGTGGTTTGGTGAGTTCTCCTGCCTCGCAAACAGTGAGGGGCACGGACACAGCCATCAGTCCACTGGAGAGCACCTTGGTTTTACTTTACACTTGAACATTAAGTGAGCACCTTCTGTGTGTGAGGCACCGTTGTGAAGCACTGTATTCACTTTGTCTCATTTGTTTCTCAGAGCAACTCAGCAAGGTATGTCCCGATGAGAGAACTGAGGCTTGGAAAAGAAAAGTGATTTTCTTCTCCAAGTCACACGGATCAGAGCCGGGGGCTTGACTCGACGTGTCTAGGGCTGTGGGCTTCCTGGATAAGACGAGCAGTCCAGCCATTAGCTCCTTGGGACAGCTGAGGTCAGGATCAGGGGCTGATCCTTTGCCTCTTCTCATGGCAGCCCTATCCCCGTTACAGCCCCAGGCCAGCCGAAGGGAGGAGCATTCAGTGGCCTCCCCCGGGAAGGGCTTAAATCTTTCCGCCTTTACCACCGGCCAAGGGGCCAAGACCTATGGGCTCTGCCAACTAAAATGATCCTGAGTTTTAGTTTGCCCCTTTCCCCACCTCCACTGCTACCAATCAATCAAGCCCAGGCTGACCATTTTTTGTTTTGTTTTATTTGAGATGGAACCTCACTCTCTCACCCAGGCTGGAGTGTAGTGGCACGATCTTGGCTCACTGCAACCTCTGCCTCTGGGTTCAAGAGAGTCTCCTGCCTCAACCTCCCTAGTAGCTGAGATTACAGGTGTGCACCACCATGCCCAGCTAATTTTTGTATTGTTAATAGAGACGAGGTTTCACCACGTTGGCCAGGCTGTTCTCGAACTCCTGACCTCAAGCGATCCTCCTGCTTTGGCCTCCCAAAGTGCTAGGATTACAGGCATGAGCTACCACATCCAGCCCCAAGCTGCCCATTTAAAACTTAAATTGGGTTTTGTCACTCATCTGCTCAATATCTATCCCCTCTATCACCCCACAATGGCTTCCTGACTCACTCAATAAAATTCAAAATCCTTACTCTAGCCCAGGATCCATATGTGATCTGACCTTATCACTTCATCTCTTCTCTGTGGACTACACTCCAGCCGCCTGGCCTCCTGGCTAAGGACCCTCCCACTCCAGAGCCTTTGCACTGGTTTTCCTTCTGCCTGCAACACTTTCCCCCTGATACCCAAATACATTGGCCCATCACACTTTCAAGCCTCTGCCCAAATGGCACCTTCTCATTTAGGCCTTCCGTGAACCCACGCCCTCATTCCACTGTCTTCCCTTTTGTGACTTTGATTTTATTAAAGCACTGATCACCACATGACATGTATTCTATATTTACTTAGGAATAATTTGTCATCTCTCTCCTCTGACTAGAAGAGTCAGCTTCATGAGATTGGAGACTCGATCTCCCTTTTCCATGGCTATGTCCTCATTGCTTAGAACAGTACCTGGTACAAAGAACAGTACCTGGTACAAAGAACAGTACCTGAGGTGCAGCGTGCATGTGCGTGTGCGTGTGTGCGTGTGAGTGCATGTGTGTGCATGTGTGCATGTGAGTTCACGTGTGTGCGTGTGTGTGCACATGCACGCACACGTGCATGCCTGTGAGTATGCATGTGTTAGGAACAATGAGGTCTGTCCCACCAAATGTTTTCTCCTAAAACTCGCCTAGGATTGGTCCACATTCTGGCCCAGCCACTCCTCAGGGCCAAGGGAAGAATCCTCCTCATAGCATCTTTTCACAGACCAGAGAACAGGCTGTGTCATGTGCCAAGTTGCCCTGTCCCTCCCTCTGAAACCAGGGTTTTTGCTAACCTGCAGTGGAGGAGGGAGGAGACGGAGGTGGAGGCAGATATTGCAGTTTTTCTCCCTGAGACTAAAGAACTTAATGAGGCTAGTGATACTTGGCACTGAGCCCCTTGGACCTCAGCGTGTACCCCAGGTTGACATGCATTAATTCCCTGCACCTCGCCAACACCAGCCTGCCAGGTAGGGTGAGAAGCTTCACTCTTGTATGAGGTCCAGCTTCACAGGGAGTTTTGGGACTTGTGCCTTTGCTCTGTCCCTCTCTACCCACAAAAATTTTAAAGGGAGAGAATACAAAAGAAACAAAACAAAACACTTCTTTTTGAAGGGAGCCAGATGCTCAAGGCCTTATATTGAATCCGGTGCTGAATTCCAGACTCTCTCCTGCTGTTTTTATTTGATGGCTCATAATGAGGGGTGGAAGGACGAGAGTGAAATCTAGCACCTCTAATCAAGTCTTTCATGGCTAACAAGGAGGGAGGACTTGTTTTTCCTTGCCTGGTGGGTGTCTCTGGGCTACAGACTAAGGTTTCATTGAGTGTAGGATCCACTGATTCTCAAGTACAGGGAAATTTCAGAAGAAGCTCCGAGTCCCACCATGCTTAAACCAAGAGCCCAGCCCAGCCTGGATCACGGCTTCTCAAACTAGCTATGGTAAAGGATCAGAGATTTTGTTTCCCCTACTCTGCTGCAGAATGAAACCTTTATAATGTACAATCAAAATGAATGTCTAGAAAAGGGAAATAAGACATGTGAAATGCAAGCCCAATCTTTAAAATTATTATTACATTAGCTAGACATAAAATTACTGTCCAATTGCTATGTAAGTTTTTAAAAATTCATTCTTCTGAAATTAACTTGCTACAAACCAGTAATGTGTGGACTTGTCCCCGTTCACAGATCACACTTTTAGTAGCAGCCATGCGATGGCCCAGAGCATGCATTTGGGAAGCAGGACCCCAGGTTTGAGTCCTGGCCGATTGATTATTAGTTATCTAGTTGTGGAACTGGGACGGATCATTTAACTCCTGCAAGCTCGTTTCCTTGTCTGTAGAGTAGAAAGGCCTTCCTTACAGGGGTGGCTGAAAAAGTTAAATGACATTTTGTCTATCTTTTCATGTCTATCATGAAGCCTAGAAAATATAAAGTGGCAGGGAGCAAAAATCACCCTAGGAGAATGTTCAAAGCAAGCTGCTTTCCTTACCCATCAATGGGTTGCCACGCAGCATTAAGTTTTTAGATGTCACAGTCAGAGTTCTCTACAGGCATCTGTCTTTCTGGTCTTTGAGAGAAACTCCATTTCTTCCCTGATTTTCTTATCTACATGCAGCAGGAAGTGCACTGCCAATGGGTTCATCACCAATAACAATGAAATAACAATAAAAATAATTAAGGATAATGACTTCTACCTTGTCGAGCCTTGGAAATGATATT
>NW_022436954.1:28453663-28454105 GCF_009761245.1 Sapajus apella
GCCTGTGTGTTGAGTGCTTACCATGTGCCTGGTGCTGTGCTAAGCACCTCACCTGCAGTGGTTCATTTAGTCCTGTCAGAACCCTGCAAGTTCATGCTGGTTTGCCTGGTGTTTGTTTATTGTGCCATGTTGGGTGGGGTATAATTATATTCATGTTGGGGAATGTGAAACAGCTTTATCTTTCTCTTAGTTACTGGGGTGCAACTTAATGTCAGCATTTGCTACAGTCGTACACTATATATACTTGGGCTCCTGGTCCCATCCTGTTGCCAATATGGGCACCATTGTGGTGTTGTACAGTGTAGAGACCCAATTTGACAATGTTCTTTGAGCTGGTGGTGATGGATGATATGACTATATGACTTTTTTGCTTTTTTTTTTTTTTTTTTTTGGGTCGGAGTTTCGCTCTTGTTACCCAGGCTGGAGTGCAATGGCGCGATCT
>NW_022436954.1:28454505-28498268 GCF_009761245.1 Sapajus apella
GTCCCAAAAAAAAAAAAAAAAAAAGATTTCTCTTTGATGCTATCACAGACTCTTTGATTTCTCCTCCTTGTGGTCCTGTGATTCTGCCAAAAGTTATGACATTTAGACCTGGAGAAATGGGAGCCAGGTTTCAACTTATTAGCAGCCAATCTAGCTGTACAACTGGCTGCTGTGAGGTGGGATGGCTGATGGTTGTGATGCCAGTTTCTGCCACCCATGGAGCCTAAGGGCAGGGTTGGGATCTGCCATTTCAGGGCACAGACTCCTCCTGTCCCGGGAAATGTAGGGCAGAGTTTGATGGCAGGCAGTGGGCCTGGAAGGAAGAGTCCACAGGAGGGAGCCTGTAGGATACAGGAGTCATAATAATAGGACGTTAATCGTAACCGTGCTAAGTTCAGTCCTACCAAGTACTGACTGTCTATGCCAAGCATACTGTAAAGTGCTTTCCATTTATTATTTCTTTGAGCCCTCAGAATCGGTGGGGTAGATACTACTGCTTTCACTTTACAGATGAGGAAACTGAGGCTCTGATCACTACGTAAGGGACTTCTTTTTCTCTGTAAGGAATCACCAGGGATGGGGCTGAAGCTGACCCCTAGGGAGTCTCCCTGAGAGCTCAGGCCCATGAGAGTGGGAAGGAGCTGCTGTTCTTGGAGCGGAGGTGCCTGCAGGGTCTGGGGCTGCTTCGGCTCATCCTTCCTCAGCATTGTGGCCTCACACAATGATAGGCATTTCCTGTCTGGGGCTGGCGAGACATTGAAAAGAATTGAGTTGGGTAGACACACAACACAGGACATGGGGATCCCACAGGCTCCAGCAGGCAGGCTGCAGCCTAGTTCACAGCGAAGTCCACGGATTTTGGAGTCGAACAGACCCGAATTTAAGTCTAGACTCTACCATTTTCTAGCCATACAGCCATGGTTAGTTAACTTAATATGTGGGCTCTGAGGCATCTCGGTGACCAGGAGAATGAGTGCATGGGGTCAGGAAATGTTTGTTTATCAGATAAGCCTCAAGTCCTTTTTTATTTTTTTGAGACGAAGTCTCACTCTGTTGCCCAGACTGGAATGCGGTGGCACAATCTCAGCTCACTGGCACCTCTGCTTCCCCAGTTAAAATGACTCTCCAGCCTCAGTCTCCCGAATATCTGGGAGTACAAGCTAATGCCATCACGCCCGGCTATTTTTTGTATTTTTAGTAGAGACAGGGTTTTACCAACATCAGGCTGGTCTTGAACTCCTGACCTCATGTGAGCTGCCTGCCTCAGCCTTCCAAAGTTCTGGGATTAGAGGCATGAGCCACTGTGCCCGGCCATAAGCTTCAAGCTCTTCATCTGTAAAATGGGAATAATATTTACCCCTAGCACTGTCAGGATTAAGTTAAATCATATTTCTAGGGAACTGCATACTTTGCACATAATGAGTCCTCAGCAGGTGATGATGGTGGTGATGGTGATTGTAATTGGTGTTGAGACAGAGGGACCTTCTCTGCTGAAATAGTTTGGGTTTTGCACAAGACAGTGCAGGGGAGAATTGCCACAGAGCCTGGCCCTGGCTGGTAGAGGCTGGGAAAAGAGACCCAGAGAGATTCCCTCGGTCAGAGATCTGGGGAGAGGCCCATGGGGGTGGTGGAGAGAGTGGGGATGTCGAAAAAGAAACCACATTAGCCTAAGTTCTGGAGGAGACGGGACCTGCCAAGTATTTAATTCAGCCAGAGGGAAATGAAAGGAAAACGAAATTGCTATTGTGCATCTAGGTGACAGTTTCCACCTCCACCTCCGCCTGTTGGCTGCAGGGTAAACAGTAATTATGCACTAAGGCAAGGGAGCTTCAGCCAGGAGAATCCTTGGAAGAATACGGGCTGTGAACTCAGACTTTGTCTTCTTTTTTTCTTCTTCCTCCCTCTGCCCTCCACGTCCCCTCCCCCCACCAGGTGACTTGGTCTCCCGTGCCATGCACCACATGCAGGGGCGCCACCCCCTGTGCCCGGGCGCCAGCCCTGCCCGCCAGGCCCGCCAGCCGCCACAGCCCATCACTTGGTCCCCCGACGCCCTCCACACGCTCTACTACTTCCTGCGATGTCCACAGATGGAGTCCATGGAGAACCCCAACCTGGACCCCCCGAGAATGACCCTGAACAATGAACGGTAGGGATCTTCCTTGGGCTGAGCACCTGGTGAGATGTGCTCCCAAACGTGCATTGACCGACTGACTGATGCCTGACTGACAGGGTGAGAAAGGGGCCCTGGAGCTGTGCTGTGTGCCTGTGAGGAGGCGGCCAGGAATTCCAATAGATGAAGGCCTGCACTAGTATGCAGTGGGATTTTTTTTTTACCCTGAGCTGATGTACCGTGGAACCATTGAGACTCAGAACATGGGCTTTGGCCTCTGTGCCCAGTCTGGCACGTGCTCGCTGGGCTCTCTGAAATTCAGCTGCCTTGTTATAAAATGTGATAGCCACACACACCTAGAAATGTTAGTGTTCTGAGAAAAAGCATGTGGGATGGGGGCTGGGTGGTAACTGGCCCTTGGCCAGTGGTAGCTGTCACCTCTTTTCATGGGGTTATCCCATTCAAAAGTGATGAAATGATCACTGCTGCCATCTTTGTTATTAGGGGTCTTGGGCGTGTTTTGCCCCATCCATCCATTTTACAGAGGAGACCGTCGTGGCCCTGGCAGCTGTCTGATCTCCAGCAGGTTAGGGGTTGAATAGCCCCTGGACCCAAGCCTGTGGGCTCCTGGTCAGGTACTTTCACTAGAGGGTCCCAACACTTTCCTAGCTGGAGGCAGCGCTGCAAAGAACAGATGTGTAGGTTGTGTACTGCACAACGGAACCCAGTGAGGGGCATGAGTAGGGGATGCACGGGGAGCCATGTCAGCCTGAGGACAGGATACCTTTTCTAATTGGTCTTCTCAGAGGGCTGCTTTTTTGAAATTTTCTGCCTGGAAAATATGCTTTTTTATTATTTTTTGTTTGGTTGGTTTTTCGTTTTTTGTTTTGTTTTGTTTCTGAGATGGAGTTTTGCTCTTGTTGCCCAGGCTGGAGTGCAATGGTGCAATCTCAGTTCACCACAACCTCCGCCTCCCAGGTTCAAGCAATTATCCTGCCTCAGCCTCCCAAATAGCTGGGATTACAGGCACCTGCCACCATGCCCTGCTAATTTTGTATTTTTTAGTAGAGAAGGGGTTTTGCCATGTTGGTCAGACTGGTCTCGAACTCCCAAACTCAGGTGATCAGCCTGCCTTGGCCTCCTAAAGTGCTGGGATTACAGGTGTGAACCACTGTGCTGGGCAAAAATGTGCTTTTTTATAACTTGTCCAAAACCTTGTATGTTGCTGGCATGAACCTCACATGGAGGCCACCGCATGGCCACTTAAGGTAAGGTCTGTCCATGGGCTCAAGAGCTGTGTGTTTGAGGGTCCAGGAAGTGGGAAAGCCTTGCCTTTGGTTTGGGAAGGCTTATCTGCACACACTTCACCACACAGTGAGGCCCAGGAGAGGCAGAGCCCACGGGACTGGGCACCCTACCGGGAAGACAATCTGAAACCTCCATATTGGAAGTTCTGGAGGCTCTGCAGTCCCCTGCCTGACTGCCCACTGTCTTTGTGGGGCATTGAGTCTTAACTGCTCTGCAATCCACAGCCGGCTCCACAGCCAGGTCTGCTTCCTTAGTGCCCCAGAAAACAAAGGCACCAAGGTGGATTTACTGAGTGTTTACTATGTGCTTGGCACTGTGCTGAGCACTTTGCGGGTGGATGCTCACTTAATTCATACACTACCAGGAAAGAGGTGCTCTTCAGAGCCCCATTTTACAGATGAGTAAGTGGAGGCATGGAGAGACTGGCCCCACCACACAGCTGTGCCCCTCATAACCACTACACAGTACCTCCTGTCACTAAGAGGAATGTAAAACAGTAGTGGCCCAGTACTCACCTCGTAGGGCCTAGTAAGTGCTACCATTGCTGTTATCAGTACTAGTATCCTTATTATGTCATCACTGTTTTATTTCTCTGGGAGCTGGCAGGTGAATGCAAGTCTGAGGAGGGCCACCCTGGGCCTGACACAGCAAGAAGACTGGAGGTGGGGCCCCAGGCATCCTCAAAGACGCTTTTGGTGTGAGCTAGGGCCAGAGCACAGGCCCTAAGCCCCAGCTGTTCCTGCTTTGTGGGAAAGTGTTGTGGTTGAAGGAGTGGGCTGGGAGGGAGAAAGGGCAGGGAAGACATGCAGGAAGGAGGAGGCAGGAGGCTTGCTTGCTGTTTGGTAAGGTGCCGGGCTGAGGCCGGGTCACCCACACAAAGGTGACTGGAGAAGAGGACAGGAGCCTTCCTCAGGCCGGTTGTCCTGGCTGCTGGGCCCTCAGGCTGTCATGGCTATAGGCCAGGGGGCAGGCGTTCCTCTGCTGGCACTTTCCTCAGCTCCCTTGGGAATCTGCGTCGTGTCCTGTGGCTTTCCCCCAGGAGGGTTCCAGGCCCCAGCCCCCAGTACTCTAACACACAGCATCAGGGTTTCTTCCTGATCTGAGTTGCGCAGCCCTGTGGTTATAACAGCTGAGCTTGCATGGTAACAGACACACGTGCATGTGTTTAGATCGCCGTTTATTTAAAAACCACACTATCTGTAGCACAAATAAATTGGTAGCAAATATATTTTTCCATGAATCATTTCAAATGAATAGCAGACACATGGGAAACTGGAACCCCATTAGAAAAACAAAAGCATCCAAAATTTTTAGGTTTTGACACCAAAAGGAAGACACCCTAAAAATACTTGGGGAGCTGCTCTCTGGCTCACTCTGACAGGGAAGGCCCTAGAGGCTGTGGGGATCCTTCCTGGGAGCACTGAGCTCACAGCATTACGGCAGGCTGGGCTGCGCCAATGTCGTGTCAAGGCCCCAGCACCATGATACCCTCACCAGAGCTCTGGGGAAAACCTCTCCTGATGTGAAAAGCAGCTGGAGTGTGCTAGGGTTCTAGAGTGACAGAGCTTTGCTTTTGTGAGTTTGGGGATGTGCGCCTGTCTGTTCATGTTTGACTCTCTCTCCACTTTGTCCCCTTGAAGCTCCACCCTCTGTCCCGCCTAGAAGTATGGGGGACTGCGTTCACCCAGCTAGAATTGGACAGAGCGCCTGATTTCAGTGTGACCGTGGTTGTCTGTCTGTAGAGGCTGTCTGTGTGGGGATTGGTGGCTCTCTGGGTTTGTTTGGGATTAAGTGACCTCCTCTATTGCCTTGCACACGTGGGAGAAGGAGCTCAGTTTGGTGACATGGGTTTGGCAGCAGAACACCATTGATGGCACCACTCAAGTCTGCACTCATATTTCTGCTTTGAAGAAAGGTACCCTGATTCCTTCCATTAGGGGCTGTGTCTGACCACGTCCATGCCGACCAAGGGAAGGGACGTGTGTTCTTCTCTTGTGTGTAGAGCTCGCTGTGGCATTCCCTTCGTATTTTTCCGTAAGGGCCCTTCTCCCCAGAGCTCTCTGCTCTGGTTTTGGGAGGAGAGACGATGGGAAGCAGGAGTGGCAGAAGCAGCAGGAACTCAGCATGGCGAGCGGGCAGCTTTGCAGGGAACGAGGAAGCCTCCAGCCTGCTTTCATCCACTGCTGCAGTGAGCCTGGTGCATCAAGAAACAGTTCAGGCTTTGGGGCAGAAGCCTGAGCTCAGAGCCACAGAGGGCCCTTCCATGCCTCAAGCTCCTCGCCTGTGAAATGGGGCTAAGTAATTCTATTCAGTAAGACAAAGTGAGATCACATACGCCCTTCCTTTAAAGCCCATTTCTACCTGCTTCTATGCCCAAAGCACATCAGCAAGTTTGATGCCATCATTACCTCCATTTTACAAGTGAAGACGGGAGGCCGAGGGGTACCCAGAGATAAGTGGCGAGGCCAGGATTCAAACCCGAGGTCTCTCTTACCTCACGCCCCTCACCTTTCCCTGTGCCAGGCTGTGGCTTTCCCAGCTGGCTGCCGAGACCTGATCCCACAGCTCTGAGGCATGCTGGGTGAGCCCCGGCCTTTGGGGCCACCTTCTCTGGGGCCATTCCAGCCCCACTCCCTCACTATCCTGGGAAAGCTCTGAAGCGGAGCCGCCCCGCACCCTCCCAGGGTGCCTTCCTCGTTGGCAGCTTTGCATCCCAGGCACCAGCCAGGCACAAGGCAGAGTCAAAAACACAGAATTAGTCACAGCTGCTGCCCTGCAGGGTGTGTCATCACCCGAGATCAAGCTCAGAAAGTGAAAGAGTCTCCTGTCAGGGATCCAGGTTGCCCAGGGAGATCGGGAGCCTCCTTCCTCTGAGGTCTGGAGGAGAATGGACAACCATCTGGTTAGACATGGCCCTGGCTGGTTGTGCCTGGGGGCAGAGGGATGGGCTAGCTGGAACAGAGTCTTTGGCCGAGGAGGCCATCACCCTCCTGGGGAATGAGAGGTCTGGGGCGGTAGGGATAAATACTACACAGACACGTAGGCAGGCAGGAGGCCCGCCAGCTCGCCAGTGAATTGCTGGAAGGCAGCGTCATCAAGCAGAGGAGCCAGAGGGAGCCATGCAGGCAGAGGTGCAGAGGGCCTGAGGTCGACAGGAGGGGACCGTGGCTCCGTATCAGAACCTGGGTTGCTGGAGGCTCGGGCTCCCCCAGGCATCTACTGAGAGCAGCAGCACAGATGCCAAAGCCAGACCTTTGAGGAGTGGGAATGGCAGAGGGCCACTGGTCCACAGAGCGGTCCGCTTGCCTCATATCCTGGCCCCTTGCCTCCTTCTCCCCAGCCCGAATGGCACATCTCCACCTCTGTGGAGAGAGGCACACTCAGAAGGCCTGGAGCAGCCAGGCACAGTGGCTCACGCCTATAATCTAGCACTTTGGGAGGCTGAGGTGCGTGGATCACCTGAGGTCAGGAGTTCAAGACCAGCCTGGCCACCATGGTGAAACCCCATCATAAAAAAAAAAAAAAAAAAAAAAAAAAGAAGGCTTGGAGCCTGCTGGTGTCCAGGACACGAAAACAGGAGGAGTATCGAACCCTTCCCAGAGTTCTGATTTGGGGTCAGGCTAGAAACATCTGGTATTGTGGCTTCTTAGCCAACCAGAATAGCCCCATCTGAGGAAGGCACTGCTATTCAAAGGTGTGTATTTGAGATCTACCTTGCCACTTTTTATAACCTTCAACCAATCGTTTAGCCTCTTCAAGGCTCTTAATCACCTCTAAGGCATGAAGACCCAATGAGTTAGCATACTTTTGGGGTTTTCTTGGAAACAGGGTCTCGCTCTGTCTCCCAGGCTGTAGTGCAGAGGCACAGTCTCAGTTCACTGCCTCCTTGACATCCTGGGCTCAAGCAATCCTCCCACCTCAGCCTCCCAAGTAACTGGGTCCACAGGTATGTGCCACCACGCCTGGCTAACTTTTAAAAAAATGTTTGGGCTGGGCATAATGGCTTATGCCTATAATCTCAGCACTTTGGGATGTTGAGGTGGGTGAATCACAAGGTCAGGAGATTGAGATCATCCTGGCCAACATAGGGCAACCCCGTCTCTACTAAAAATACAAAAATTAGCTGGGTGTGGTGGCACGTGCCGGTAGTCCCAGCTACTTGGGAGGCTGAGGCAGGAGAATTGCCTAAACTCGGGAGGCAGAGGTTGCAGCGAGCCGAGATTGCACCACTGCACTCCAGCCTGGCGACAGAGAGCGACTCTATCTCAAAAAGAAAAAATTTTTTTTTTTTTTTTTTTTTTTTTTTTTTTTTAAGAAATGGGGTCTTGCCATGTTGCCCAGGCTGGTCTCAAACTCCTGGGCTCAAGTGATCCTCCTGCCTTGGCCTCCCAAAATGCTGGGATTATAGCCATGAGCCACTGTGCCTGGCCACTACATTCTTTTAGAACAGGGTCTAGGACGCACTGAGTGTCTGCTCTTATGATGATCAACACAGTGGTTTGTGTCAGGCAGGGTAGCAGCATATACAGAGACCAAGTTGCTAGCGGAAGCAAGGCACCCAGGAGAGAGAACGACGGGGAGGAGCAGAGCAAGAGAACACGGGCAGCGTGGTGCAGGATGGAGCACAGAAACGAATGGACCTTGTGGGCCAAGACACACAGGACTGAGCTTGTGGCTGAGAAAGTCCTGCCTGCAATGGTCCAGCTATTTGTGATTGGCTGGGTTTTATTGTCCTTCTTCCCGTACTTCCCTCCTTGGGGCCTGAACCCTTCTGAGAATGAGGGCAGCAGCGGATCCAGGAAGCCCCTCCCATGCTGCTTGCCTTGATGCTTGATGCTCCTA
This sequence comes from Sapajus apella, assembly GCF_009761245.1. Taxonomy (NCBI): domain Eukaryota; kingdom Metazoa; phylum Chordata; class Mammalia; order Primates; family Cebidae; genus Sapajus; species Sapajus apella. The sequence goes on from NW_022436954.1 coordinate 28,462,766, forward strand.
TAAAGCTCTGCCCTGGAGAAGTTTGCTGTGTGGTCCTGCACCCCCAGACAGATTAAGGAGAGATGAGACCAGGGTGCTGATGTGACACTAATCTTGCTCTCCAGTTCCCATAGAGCTCTTTTTGCTAGGGCTACCGGGACCTGCTCAGAGGTTGAAGCTTTTGTCTGGGTGAGATCTGGCAGAAGATAAGTGTGTGTCCGGCCTAGTTCTTGGTTTCCCTGTTCCATACCAGGCTGGACAGAATTTCAAATTGCTGGAGCCAACAAAAATGTCAGTGCTCTGGGTTCCAGCCACTTGGTTGGAAATGGAGACCTGGGGCTTTTTTTTGTTTAAGAGATTGGCTTACTCTGTCACCCAGGCTGGAATGCAGTGGCACAATCATGGCTCACTGCAGCCTTGAATTCCTGGGCACAAGTGATCCTGCCACCTCGGCCTCCTGAGTAGCTGGGATTATAGGCGCATGCCACCTTGCCACCTGGGGCTTCTGATGGTGACCAAGGGGAGGAGGGTGCAGTGAGCCTCTTGGGTCATCCCAGAGGTGTTATCTTGACTACCTTTTAGGGGTATGACCATGTCAGCTCATCTTCCTGGGCCTCAGTTTCCTCATTGGTAAAATGGTGAAGATAGTAATATGGCTCCTATGATTAAATGAGATAATACAGTAAAACAGTTAGCTCAATGCCAGGCGCATAAAAAGTGCTTATTAAATGGTGTCTCCTCCTCATTATAATGGCCATAAACACATTTAGACGATATGTTTGACACTCAGAGCAGGCTCTCTTCTTTGAGGTAGCATGACGTTTCCTAAAATGTGATTCTCAAGTGATATTCGGGTCGGTAATACTACTACCAATACGATTACCAATGCCACTGCTGATGATATTACTACTAATTAACCACTGCCACTGTGACTAATCACAATAATGCAACTACTAAGATCACTACTACTACCGGCACTACCACTACTGCTAGTTACAGCGAGCATTATAGAGCACACATTCAAAGACAGATACTGTCTTAAGTGCTTGACTTACTAGCTCCTATGTCTCCCTGGACTCCTGTGGACCATGGAGAAGGGCTCTAGGAGAATGATAAAGAGTGGCTTATGTGATCGAGCCTCCAGCCTGATGAGGGAGGCAAAAGCAAGATGGAAGTAAACAAATGAGCAAAACCCACCAGACAGTGCAGGATGAAGCTCAGCTGCCTGATGGTGCATGAGGTCATCCCTCAGGCTCTGAAGCCTGCCCAGATTCCAATCCCAGCCCTACCACTCTCAAGCTGGGTGGCCTCGGGCATGTCATTTAGCCTCTGCATCTCAGTCTCTTCTTTTTTGGGGTGGGGAGGGGCGCAGATGGAGTCTCGCTCTGTCACTCAGGCTGGAGTGTAGTGATGCAATCTTGACTCACTGCAGCCTCCACCTCCTGGGTTCAAGCTATTCTCCTGCCTCAGCCTCCCAAGTAGCTGGGATTATAGGCATGTGCCACCATGCCTGGCTAATTTTTGTATTTTTAGTAGAGACGGGGTTTCGCCATGTTGGCCAGGCTGGTCTCAAACTCCTGACCTCAAGTGATCCACCTTCCTAGGCCTCCCAAAGTGCTGGGATTACAAGCGTGAGCCACTGAGCACACCGCAGTCTCTTCTTAATAGGGGATTAATAGTGCCAACCTCATGGGATGTTGTGGGGATCAATTGAGTTAATACACATAAGACACTTAGCATAGTGCCTGGTACATGGTGAGAAGCAGTATCAGCGGCATCACATTGAAGAGTATTCTGAGATGGCTTGGAGTATTTGGGGGACCTGTTGAAGCAGACATGGAATTTTTAACTGGACCTTAAAGGACAGCCATAGAAGACTGGGAGACGGGAATGGCATGAACAGCAAAAGCACAGAAGGACTTTCGTTGTTTTAGAGCCCGTATTTTATAACAGAAATGGATCTACACTTTAAAAACATAAAAATTAGTTGGGTGGTGGTGGTGGTTGTTGAGACAGGGTCTCACTGTCACCCAGGCTGGGATGCAGTGGTGTGATCACGGCTCACTGTAGTGTCGACCTTCTGGGCTCAGGCAATTGTCCCACCTCAGCCTCCTGAGTAGCTGGGACTATAGGCTCACTCCACCATGCCTGGCTAATTTTTTTATTTTTTGTAGAAATGGGGTTTCGCCATGTTACCCAGACTGGTCTTGAATTCCTGGGATCAAGGGATCTGCCCACCTTGGCCTCCCAAAGTGCTGGGATTACAGGCATGAGCCACAATGCAAAGCATTTGTATTTTTTTTTTTTTTTTTTTGTGTGTGTGTGTGTGTGTGTGTGTGTGTGTGTGTGTGTGTGTTGTTTGTTTTTTCTTTTGCTAGTCAAGTGAAACACTGGGAGTAGAGAAGGAACAAGGAAATCTGTAACTGGTTGTGATCAACTAGTTGTGAAAACCACCGCACACAGACCAGCACTTGGTTTTTTAAGTCATCACTGATCGTTATTTGTCTAGGCAAATGCTTCAAGATCAAGCTATAGGTCATGATTTCCCAGTGGAGAAAGAAGTACATCCTCCGAGTGGCTATGGGATGAGGATCAAACCCCAGCTCTTTTCCTCTGGCTCAATGATCCAAGCAAATCACCTTACCTCTCAGAGTCTTCATTTCCTCCTGCATACGGTGGAGATCTGAGCTGTGCCTGCTTCCTAAGGTGGCTCCCAGGTTCTGGGGAAATGCCCCTGACACGAGTGAGGTGCCACATTGAGGTGCCTCTTTGTTCCCTTCCAGATGCAGAAGGAAGGCTGTTTCCCTCATACAGCACTTTACATAAAGAGGGTGTGCCCACAAATAGGCTGTGCGTTCTGTCTAAAGAAGTGGGCTCGTTAATCTTTTGCTCAGCTTGCGAAAGTGTTTTCTTATCAAATAATAGAGATGATGGCAGTGGTGGCTTTATGCTACTGACTTCTGAGTTCCTTAAATACCGTTTCAAGATTTGCAATGTTAAGCTCTTTTCTCTCTTTTCCTCTCCCCCTTTTTGTGCATTAAATTTCCATCTGTTTACCCAAAATGGAAGTAAATGAAATAAGAATAGCTATTGAGTGAATTAAGTACTTGTTTCCATATATTCCCCAGGCTGGCATATCCACTCACCTCTGAAATGACTTGTTTACAGTCTAGGGTGCACACAGGGAGCTCCCCCTCTACCCCCAGGAGCCTCCCTCACTGTACCCTCATTTTATTTCCTTCGGAGCACCTGCCTCTGTCTGAAGTCACATTGCTCATGTCTGTTCCCTCCCCACCCCTCTGGAATGTAAGTGCCCTCCACCTGCCCTGTTCCTGCCGTGTCGTCAAACACAGTCCCAAGCATATATAGCATGTGGTTAAATATTTTGTTAAGTTAATGAAACAGGCGGTAGAGCCTACTAGTTGGGTTCTTTGGAGTTAAAAAGGCCATGATATGGGGTCCCTGCTCTGCCATTTGCTAGCTGTGTGACTTTGGGCAAGTTATGTGATTTGCCAAGTCTCAGTTTCCCTAGCTTGAAAGAGAAAATGACTTGAAGTACTTCCAGAAGGTTTTGTGAGGTCAAATACGGCAGCTGTTAAGGATGTGGCAGAGAATCAGGCGTTTGTGTATGGCAGCGGCCATTATCAGTATAACCACTGTTATTATAAACCTGTGTGACGACTGAAAGGACCAAGTTTTGTTCAATAAACAAACAATCCAAAAACATTAGTGACTTTAAAAATCGTATCTTCTCAGCTGGGTGCGGTGGCTCATGCTTGTAATCCCAGCACTCTGGGAGGCCGAAGCAGGTGGATCACCTGAGGTCAGGAGTTCAAGACTAGCCTGACCAACATGGAGAGACTCCGTCTCTACTAAAAATACAAAATTAGCTGGGCGTGATGGCACACACCTGTAATCCCAGCTACTCAGGAGGCTGAGGCAGGAGAATCACTTGAACCCGGGAGGTGGAATTTACGCTGAGCCAAGATCGCGCCATTGCACTCCACCCTGGACAAGAGCGAAACTCCATCTCAAAGAAAAAAAACAAATCATATCTTCTCAAAATGCGTGTTTTCTCTCCTTCTCATACATCCCTTTCTCCTTCAGTCCCTGCTCTTATTTCCATCTTAACTCAGCCCTGACAGTATCTGGGAGCCAGGTGAGTGATAAAGATGAGAGGCTCACACCTGTAATCCTAGCACTTTGGGAAGCTGAGGCGGGAGGATCACTTTAGGAGTTCAGGACAAGCCTGGGCAAAATAGTGAGACCCCATCTCTACAAAAATAAAAATAAAAATTAGCTGGGTGTGGTGATGCACGCCTGTAGTCCTGGCTACTCAGGAGGCTGAGTGGGAGGATTGCTTGAGCCCAGGAGTTCGAGACTGCTATGAGCTATGATCTCACCACTGCACTCAGCCTGGGCGACAGAGCAACACCCCATCACACACACACACTCACACACACACAGAGCAAAGAAGATAAGGTGGACAGGAAGACGACATCACAGAGGACTTGTTAAATGAGGCCCATTTTGGACAGGTTAGCCTTATCACAACCCACCACCCAAGGATTTCAAAGAACCCTACAAACTGGATTTTATGGCCAGGCGTGGTGGCTCATGCCTATAATCCCAGCACTTTGGGGGACTGAGGCTAGCGAATCACAAGGTCAGGAGTTAGAGAACAGCCTGACCAATGTGGTGAAACTCCGTCTCTACTAAAAGTACAAAAAATTACCCCAGCGTGGTGGCACACACCTGTAATCCTAGCTACTCAGGACGCTGAGGTGGGAGAATCAGTTGAACCTGGGAGGCAGAGATTGCAGTGAGCTGAGACCTTGCCATTTCACTCCAGCTTGGGCGACAGAGTGAGACTCAGTCTCAAAAAAAACAAACAAACAAACAAACTGGATTTCATTTTCCTGTAGGATCAAAGACAAAGCCGACTATCATCATTCTTTAAAGCTGGTGGTGTCCCTGGCTCCACACCTGCTGGTTTAGCCAAAGTGCCGTGAGCAATGGGCTGTGGTTGCTGAGGGTTAAGCTTGGGAGAGACCTGACCCATCTCTGCATGGGCTGGAAGTGTTTAGACAAAGCTTTACAGTTTATAGAGCATGTTTAGCACACAGCTCTCTAATAGGTCCTTACAGTAGCTCTTGGGGGAAGCCATGACACTCCCATTTATAGCAAGCAGACTGAGGCCCTGAGGGGGTCCGAGGCATGCGCACCATCACAGCTGGTAAGACACAGATCTGAGCTCAGGCATGGAGGTCAGCTGTATTAATAATAATGCAGTGGGCCAGGCACAGTGGCTCACATCTGTAATCCCAGCATTTTGGGAGGCCGAGGCAGGTGGATCACCTGAGATCAGGAGTTTGAGACCAGCCTGCCCAACATGGTGAAACCCTGTATCTACTAAAAATACAAAAATTAGCTGGGCATGGTGGTGGGCCCCTGTAATCCCAGCTACTTGGGAGACTGAGGCAAGAGAATTGCTTGAACTTGAGAGGCAGAGGTTGCAGTTAGCCGAGATGGTGCCATTGCAAGCCAGCCTGGGCGACAAGAACAAAACTCTGTCTCTAATAATAATAATAATAATAATAATGATACAGTGAATTCACATTGCTCAGAGTGGTAAATCCCTTCCCTTCCCAGGAGGGAGAGGGTGAGGTCCCAGAGTTGGGGATCTCACTCAGCACCTCCTTTTCCCAGAGCAGAGTGGCCAGCTTGCTCTCAGCTATGTGGGGCCTCTTCCTCAGCAGGCTTGCATTGGCCGGCTTTGGGAGGCCAGCCTGAGGGTGGGCGTCTGCTCAGCATCCGAGAACGAGCAAGCCAGGGATTCGGGGCAGGAAGTGTCAGTACCACATAACAGGGATGGAGACAGGACAGAATCCTGGCGCAGCCTCTGACAAACGCCCCCAAGGGCTGGCGGTTGCCTGGGACTTCCTGTCCTATTGTTGGACCCGCGGCCCTCACAGAAAAGAAGACTGGGAACTGCCGGCCAGCCCGGGGAGCTTCATTCATTTGGAGTGTTTTTGTAACATGGGCAGCAACAATCCCCTTTGTCTGCCGTCTTGCCAGGATTCTCAAGGCAGGGAATTCCCGACTCTAAAGGGAATTGATTTTGCTTTCTTCTGAGGCAAAGCTGGAGAACATTCAGACCCTCAGGATGGAGGGAGGACAGGGGCTGGGCGGTCTCTGGAGCCGAGCCGGGCTGGTTCCTGGCTTGTTCTTACTTGCCTGCCAGGCAGCTCTTGGGATTTCTGTCCTCTTGCAAGACCAGCCGGCCGACAGCTGTCTGTGACTTGCCCCTCCCCACTTTCGCTGCTTTAATATTTGCAGATTTGCGGGGAAAGGACTCTCAAGGGGCCTAGGGTGCACCCCTTGAGGCACTGGGGCCAGCCTTCTGTTCCTGGCTGAGCTCAGGGTCTGATGAAGCTGTGAGAGCAAAAGCTGGAGTTGGGGCAGAGCAGTGCCGGGGGCCTCACAGCAAGCCTTTCTCCATCACACCTCCTTCCAGCTTTCCGAAAACATTAGTGACTTTAAAAATCTTATCTTCTTTTCAGCAGTTTTAATTTAATTCAGAAAAAAAAAAATCTTCCCAAAATGCATGTTTTCTCTCCTTCCCCTACATGCCTCCCTCCTTCAGTCCCTGCTTTTAATTCCATCTTGACTCAGCCCTGACAGTAGCTGGGAGCCAGGTGAGTGATAAAGATAAGCAGCTCACATCTGTAATCCTAGCACTTTGGGAGGCCGAGGTGGGAGGATCACTTTAGGCTAGGAGTTCAAGACAAGCTGGGCAAAATAGTGAGACCCCATCTCCACAAAAATAAGAATAAAAATGAGTGGGGCATGGTGATGCACGCCTGTAGTCCTGGCTACTTAGGAGGCTGAATGGGAGAATGGCTTGAGCCGAGGACTTGGAGACTGCTGTGAGCTATGATCTCACCACTGCACTCAGCCTGGGCGACAGAGCAGCACCCCAGCAACACCCCATATCACAAAAAAGAAAAATCAAAGAAGATAAGGTAGACAGGAAGACCACATCACAGAGGACTTGTTAAATGAGGCTCATTTTGGATACCCACCAAGGCTCAGAGCATTTTATGTCTGCAATTTGGTATCCTGAAAGACCCTGGGGTGATTTGGAGTTCTTTGTTGTTGTTTATAATTGACACATAATTGTGTATGTTTATGCGGCACATGTGATGGTTAAATACATATATACATTATATAATGATCAAATCAGGGTCCTTAGCATGTCCATTGCCTCAAACCTCCATCACTGCTTAGTGGTGGTAACTTTCAAGATCCCCTTTTCTAGCTGTCTTGAAACACACTGATATTAACTATAGTCCTCATGCTGTGTAAGGGAATACCAGGCCTTATTTTTCCAGTCTAACTGTAACTTCATACCTGTTGACCCACCTCTCCCCGCCATCCTACCCCAGCCTCCAGTGACCACTCAGAATGGTTGGGTTTTTTTTAGAGCCAGACTGATCACCATTGGCTAGCTGTGTCACCTTGGACATGTGTCCTAGCCTCTCAAAGTCTGTTCTGCATTTGTAAAATGCGGACTAATAAGTACATCTCCCTTGCAGGGTGGCTGTTTCAGAGGTCATGTATGCAACATGGCCTCACGCCCACCTGCACACAGCAGACACTCAGTGCATCTCGGCAAGGTGACTTTGCTGCTTGGAAGCCAGTGCCAGTCTTCCCTGCAGCTGCCCTTGGGATGTGGATGCACAAAGCAGGGTCAGGCCCCACCCTCGGAGCTGGTACGTCTCTTTCTCTCTCTCTGGCTGGGCTGGGCTGGAGTGCACCACCCCTCCATGACCCGCATCCCATCAACAGCACAGGTCAAAACACTGCTTGCCAGTCAAGAATTTCACCCTCAGATCAGGGTTCAAGAGTCCTCATGCCTCTATTTCTTCCTAGAAGTTTCTAGAAACTCTTCACCTGACAGTCTGAATGGGTCATCTTTCTGCCTTAAACTCTGAGAGTTGGAGAGAGTGAGTGCTGTGTGATTACACTTAGCTGAATCCAAACAGGATTACCCATCCCAAGGACCTAAACAAAAGTCCCCCATCCCTGGCCTGCAGCCCAGCAGATGGGATAAACCTCAGGGTCCTCCCAGGTCTGCCTTCTTGGGAGAGGCCAATGGGTGGTGGCAGGTGCCCTCAGGAGGGAGGTATGTTTGAACAGGTTGAAGGTCCTCACCTGTCTGGTTTCCATGTGGTGTAAAAGTTCATGGTCTCTGGTGAGCCGCCACAAACACTATGCATGGGAGAAGAAAGCTGGTCCCTGGCACATGGCTGCAGGGATGGGGCGTGGCTGGTAGGCCCGGGAGCTGCTCCCTGGCAAGGTGCAGAGATGCCACTTTCATACCTGCCACTCAGGGTGTGGGAAGCACTGAGGCCCGGGCCTACTGGGCCAGCTGCCTGCCCTTGTGCTGGGGAGTTGTGTCCTGAGAAACGGGGCAGGCGGCCTGGCCCTTGCCAGGCTAGGAGCCCTCCCTGCAGTGTGGGAAAGCATGGAGGGGTGGAGGCCCGCGCGCAGTCTCCACTGGAATCTGTACCAACTCACCCACATGAGATGCTGCCTTGGAACCAGGCCCGGTTCCCAAGGACAGATGGCTGCGTACCCTCCACCGTGGCCCAGACATGGTGACATCTGCAGAACCACAGTGGCCTTTTCCTTTTCCTGGTGACAGCTCCATCCCTACATCTAGCTGCCTTCCCAGAAGCCGCCTTGGCCCTGGGCTTCCCCTAGGAAGTTGTTCCATTTGGAACACTCTCCTGTGAAATGGCTGTCTTTTTACTGGGGAATTTTTTCCTTTTTTTTTTTTTTTTTTTTTTTTTTTTTCTGAAAAGAACTGTTTGCCAACACCCAGGCCAACTGAAGCTTCTGGAAGTGAAAGACTAAGTAGCTCTCCCATTTGTGAGAGTGCTCTGGAGCCCTTCATGAACAGTTCTGGAGGCCGGGTGCGGCCGCTGGTGCCTGTAATCCCAGCATTTTGGGGGGGCTGAGGCGGAAGATCTCTTGAGCTCAGGAGCTCGAGACCAGCCTGCACAACATAGTGAGACCTTGTCTCTACAAAAAAATACTTTTTAAAAGTTACCCAGGCGTGGTGGCTCACGTGGGACGATCACTTAAGCCCAGCAAGCAGGTTGAGGCTGTGGTGTCGCGTGATCACGCCCCTGCACTCCAGCCTGGGCAACAGAGGGAGCCCCCACTATCTTTTTTTGTTTGTTTTCTTAAAAAAATAAAATAAGGCCCAGGCATGGTGGCTCACACCTGTAATTCCAGCACTTTAGGAGGCCGAGGCGGGCAGATCACAAGGTCAAGAGATCAAGACCATCCTGGCCAACATGGTGAAACCCTGTCTCTACTAAAAATACAAAAATTAGCGGGCTGTGGTGGCGGCCGCCTGTAGTCCCAGCTACTGGGGAGGCTGAGGCAGGAGAATCACTTGAACCTGGGAGGCGGAGGTTCCAGTGGGCTGAGATCGCACCACTGCACTCCAGCCTGGGCAACAGAGTGAGACTCCATCTCAAAAATAAATAAATAAATAAAATAAAATGAATAAAATAAAATAAAACACTCCTGGAGTAAGAGCAGCCCTTGAAACCATGTTAGCAGCTGGAGGACTTTGCCTCCAGAAGTGAGAAATGCACCTTGTGTTTATAAATTTAAAAATGGAATTTCTAACGTAGGTTTCTGCACCGAGAGATGAGGAAACATTAGTAAGCAAAAACGTCTCTGCCTTCAGAGATGTTACAGTCCAGAGGAGAGACCGTACAAAGCCATACCAACCAAGTAATTACAAACTGGGCGAGTGATGTAGCGACACTAAGCTAGGGCTGAGTGCTGGAGGGCAGAGGAGACCCGCTTCAGAGGGGGTGAGCAGGAGCACCTCCTCTGCCTGCAGACAGCACGAGCCCGGCAGCAGGCCACCGCGGGCAGTCTCTCTAGCCGAGGCCAGTACGGTGACCATATGTTCCAATTTGCCCGGCCCAGTTCTGGTTTACCCCGGGTAGTCCCAGTGCTGGCACTAGCTACCTTTTTCCCTCTCAAAAGTCATCCAGCTGGGCACAGTTGCTCACTCCTGCCATCCCAGCACTTTAGAACACCAAGGTAGGCAGATGGCTTGAGTCCAGGAGTTCAGGACCAGCCTGGGCAACATGGTGAAACCCTGCTTTACAAAGAAACACAAAAATAATCTGAGTCTGGTGGCACACACCTATAGTCCCAGCTACTTGGGAGGATGAGGCAGGAGAATCACTTGTGCCAAGGAGGTTGAGGCTACAGTGAGCCGTGATTGTGCCACTGCACTCCAGCTTGGGCGACAAAGCGAGACCCTGACTAGAAGGGGGAAAAAAAGTCATACAGTTTCCATGACAAATTATGGTTGTTGTGCCTAACACTCATCATCCTTAAGATGCAGGAGACAGGCCAGCGCCAGGTGATGAATGTGAGTGGCTGCAGAGTGTCCTCTTCAGAAGCCTAGACTCAGGGACACTCCCCAGTTTCATTTCCCAGCTCAGTTCCTTGGCAGGTGCATGACATGGGGCAAGTGACCTCACCTCTCTGGCCCTCAGTTTCCCCATGTATAAAACAGGAATAATAATAGCACCTGCTACATCAGGTGGCTCTGAGGAGGAGATGAGTCACCGGATGTCCGGGCACTGTGGCAGCTGCTTCGTAAACGCTCTGGAAATGTCAGTTGTTTGCATTTTTCTATTATTCCTGGAGGCCCTGATTGTCACACAGCAGACCTCCCATCCCACTGCTAACAGGAACCCTTGGGCTCCCACGGAGACCTGAAGGGTGACCCCTGGGAGGAGACTAGAGAAATCACCCAGAGCTAGTCATGACTTGGTTGGCTCTAAATTTGTGTCCCTATGTGTATCTGGGTAAGCTTCATCTAGTGCCTCTAATCTGTACCAGATGAGTTTTAACAGGAAAAGTGTATTTTCCCCCACAGAGAGCCCAAGGCCCCACCTCAAGTAGAAGTCACCTGGGCATAAGTGGCGATTCTGCGGTGGGGTCAGCTGTGGTTCTGTGGGAGCTTGGCTGCTGGAGGAGATGAGGCTAGGGGGCTGAAGAGGGAACCATGCCCAACTCTGCCTCCAAGCCACGCCAAACTATTCTGGTTTACCCAGCAATTCTAGAAACATAATGAGTCCAAGATGTGCGCTGGACTAGAAATGCTTCTTCTGTGCAGAGAGTGGAATCTGACTTAGTGGGGCAGTGTTGGTTTTATCCTGCCTGGATGTTCTGGCTTGGTTTTAGGCAGCGGTGGCTGTGTGGACATCTCAGGGAAGCGATGGTGAGGGCCTCATTGCCGGCACTGCAGAGCCAGCCCTGACCTTCCCAAAGAAGTCTGTTCATGGAGCCGTCAATTGCTTAGGAAAAGTTTGGCATCTTTGCAAGTTCCTGATGGTGCCACTTGGCACCCCAGCCCCTACCCAGACAAGACAGGGAGGGTGTGGGAGCACTGTGTCTCACGGCCCCATCCATGAAAGGGGTGAGTGCAGGGGGAAATGCCCCCATTCAACCCCAGTGCTTGGCTCTGACTCCCGCTGAAGGTGGGGCAAAGTTAGTGGAAGAATTTAGGGCTGAAGATGGGAACCACTGGAGCCACCCTCTCCATTGATCGTCATTTCTGGCCAGTCCTTTCCTGGACTCCCAGGGTGCCTGCAGGCAGAGTGGGGCATGGCTCAGACGGCAATGAGGAGATCTCTTGGGACCAAGCCTACGGCACAGTGTACCTCCCAGCCCTGGGAGCCGGGCCTGCACCCCAAAGCGTTGTGTGCTCACACCCGCCCTGTCTTTCCCAGAGCTAAGCTTAGGCTTGGTCTCGAGGCCCTTCTTAGCTGGTGGGTGTGTCCAGGGCCTGTCTGAGTCCTCGTGTCTAGCTCCTCCTGGGTGGTGGTAAAGGGCACAAACCTGCTGGCCTCATACGCTTGGCCTGCCAGGATGGGAACAGAGACCCGAGGCTTGTGCCTAGGGCTCGGGTCATGTGGCCTCTGGTTACAGGCCTATGTTCCATCTGCCAACCTGACTCACTCTGAGGCCCCTGCCCACCCCAGGGAAGAACAGAGCCTGCTTTCAGCTGGAAACCGGAGGGGTTTCCTGTTCCATGTTGTTAAGACACTGCTTATAGGACTGTCATCCCAATAAATCATATGCTTGCTGAGTGCAACAAGGTTTATTTATTTAATTTTTCCCAGGCTGCAGGGACCTCTTAAAACCAAGGCCTTGGCCAGGCATGGTGGCTCACGCCTGTAATTCCAGCACTTTGGGAAGCCGAGGCAGGCGGATCATGAGGTCAAGAGATCGAGACTATCCTGGCCAACATGGTGAAACCCCGTCTCTACTAAAAATACAAAAATTAGCCGGGGTGGTGTTGCATGTCTATAATCCCAGCTACTCAGGAGGCTGAGGTAGGAGAATAACTTGAGCCCCGGAGGTAGAGGTTGCAGTGAGCCGAGATTGTGCCACTGCACTCCAACCTGGCGACAGAGCGAGATTCCGTCTCAAAAAAACAAAAACAACAACAACAACAACAAAAACCAAGGCCTTGGGAAGTTTATTCTCTTTCATTTAAAAAAAAAAAATTTTTTTTTTAAATTTTATTCTGTTTTTTTGGATGTGGTCTTGCTCTGTCATCCAGGCTGGAGTGCAGTGGTGTGATACTGGCTCACTGCAACCTCCACCTCTCGCGTTTAAGTGATTCTCCTATCTCAGCCTCCTGAGTAGCTGGGATTGCAGATGCTCACCACCACACCCGGCTAATTTTTTGTATTTTTAGTAGAGACAAGGTTTCACCATGTTAGCCCAGATGGTCTCGATCTCCTGACCTCACGATCCACTCACCTCCCAAAGTGCTGGGATTACTGGCGTGAGCCACTGTGCCCGGCCATTTTTTTAAGGGCGAAAATAGCTTTCTGAGTCCTGGTGCCATTGAGTGGACTTAGGAGACCCTTGGATTGAACAGCCAGGCTCACCTGTGTGATTAACTTAAAGACAGATGTGAGAGATGGTTATGGCACCTGGGTCTAGCATCCCTATTGCAGCCGAACTGGCCACATGACCCTGAGTGAGGCACTGAGCCACACTGCGTTTCCTTTTCCTCCTCTAGCAATGAAAGGAGTTGGTCAGGGAGTTTCCATGCTCCTTGTGTAAAAAGATCCATTTCCATTGGTCTATTTCACGTGCTCCCCTTTATGCATACAAAGACACATGCTAGTGACACTTTTAAGTGGCCCTGTCCCTCTCTGGGATTTGTCTGCATGTCTGTATGTGATGGTATTTAGGTTAGGCCTTTGGGCTGTTTGCAGCACTTGGGGGCAGATCAGGGATTGCTGAACCCTTGAAGTAATTCTCTGCCCACCCACCTTCCCCACCACACATGTTCATGACCCAAGGCCTCTGGGTCTGTGTTCTTTGCTGTTGCCCCTTCCCCTGTGTGAGTTTTTTCACTGCCAAGGCCAAGAGGCTACACTGCCAGAAACAGTTTCCAGCTCACACTCGACATAGTGTTTGCATTTGTTTTCTCTGTTTTATGAGCTGGGATGGAGTGGGTGGTGGGCAGCCTGCTGGCAGGCTTTTGCAGGCTTTACATGTTTATACTTGCTATGGGGGAGGGCAAAGAGTTGGCTGGACTTTCAGAAGGCTGGAGCTGAGGCACTTAATAGAACCAGATTCCTATAGCCCTTTTTGCTATTATATATTTTCTGTTAACAGACACTAAACTAGTAATAATAGTTAACATTTATGGAGAAGTTACCATGTTCCAAATACTGTGCTAAGTTTTTACATACATGCTTCCAGCTGTTTTGTGAGGTGGTCCTATTGTTTATACCCATTTTGCTGATGGAACAGCTGAGACTGGGAGAGGGGAAGTAACTTGCATAGAACCACACAGCTGAACTCATTGGGAATACACTGGATTCCAACCCAGGCCACCTCCGTCAGGAGTCTATGCTCTTGGTCACCATGCAGTAGGTACAGCTACTGTCATATGGAGTCTGTGAAATAAAAGCAAAAGGGCTCTCACAATGGAAGGAGTTAAAAACCACGAACTTTGGCTGTTTCTTCTTTAATAGAAAATATGGCCCACAGAGGAGGATGATTTGCCCAAGGTTACAGAGAGAGTCCAGTTGTGTCAAAGAAACGAGAACTTTGTCCCAGTGAGGGGGCCACAGGGAAGGGTTCTAGAGCCCTCGGATCCCTGGGCCAGGAGCATGCATGCGAGCCATACACTGCTCTAGGGTACACCAGACTGTGCCACCAGGGGCAGAATGTCGGCCCCGTGCCAGGGCTGCCTGCCAGCCCCAAGCAGCGTTGTCCTAGTGATTAGCTGTGGTCTTCCACAGCAGCAATCCTCAAAGTGTGGTCCAGGGACCCCTGAGGTCCCAGAGACTCTTGCCAGGAGTCCACAGGGCCAAAACTATTTTCATAACAAGAAGTTATTTGCCTTTTTATTCTTGTTTTCTCACAAGTATCCGGGGGACTTTTCCAGAAGCCGTGTGACATCATGATGTCATCACTCTGACAGCAAATGGGACATGAGCGTGTGTGTTCATGTGTTTAATCTTTTCTCAGTTTTAGTTTCTGGGACAGCCAATATCTGTAGAATAACACACATAAACAAAAGCTCTTTGAGGTCCTCAGTATTTTTTTTTTTTTTTTTTTTTGAGATGGAGTTTCGCTCTGTCACCCAGGCTGGGGTGCAGTGGCATAATCTACAACCTCTACCTCCTGGGTTCAAGCAATTCTCATGCCTCAGCCTCCTGAGTAGCTGGGACTACAAGTGTGCCCCACTATATCCAGCCAATTTTTGCATTTTTAGTAGAGATGGGTTTTGTCACGTTGGTCAGTCTGGTCTCAAACTCCTGACCTCAAGTGATCCGCCCGCCTTAGCCTTCCAAAGTGCTTGGATTCCAAGTGTGAGCCGCCATGCCCAACCAATTTTTAAGGGTATGTATAGGGTCCTGAAACCAGGGGGAAAAATAGAAAACCACTGAGTTATCAGATCCAGCTAAGGAAAAATTCAGCAGCAGAAAGGCTGAACAAAGGGAGCCTTTTCAGCCCCGACCCAATCTCCTGGGCCTGGCCCTGCAGATATCTGCATTTGGGCATGGAATAGCCAAGCTCAGCCTATGATGGGAAAGGCAAAAGCAGGAAATAAGAACCTCTTTGGGACCTTGAGGAAGGCACACACGCTGGTCATTCTCAGTCTTGCTCCTTCAGGCCCTTACACCCTGGAGTTCTGACATAGCCATGCTGTTGCAGATGGGAGTTTTTAGAGGGGTTTTCCAGAATGGCCAGACATGCATGTCCAGCTCATCTCAGCCTGCCCAGCAGACTCCATGGAATTACCAGGAAGGAAACGGTAGCCTGGAACCTACAGCCCCCATGGGAGGCATGTTCCTGAGAAGGTCCATGAATTTCTTCTCATTTTACCTTCCCATAGATCCCAGGCGGGGGAGGTGGGTGGGCCAAGAAGAAAGGCCTGAAGAGGTCAGTTTGGGGGCTGGCACAGCCTTGTTTATACATGTGGGCACCAGCCATCTCCCCAGAGACAGAGGGCTCATCTAGATTTCTCTATATTGAAAGTATTAATCAGTTTTTAATTCAGGAAGCAGAAAGCATTGTAGGTATTTTGAGCAAGAGATGATTTAATGTAGGGAATTGGGCGTTCACAGAATCATCGGAAGAGCTCATGGAGCAGGGTGTAGGCTGAGCATCCAGGAATGATGAGCTTGCCCATCAGGCGAGCTGCTCCCTCTGAGAGAGCCCCCAGAACTGTGAGTCTGAACAACACCTCTGGAGCTGCAATTCAGGAGTAAAGCTGGAATCAAGAGGCACAGTGGTTCATGCCTGTAATCCCAGCATTTTGGAGAGCCGAGGCTGGCAGATCACTTGAGCTTAGGAGTTCAAGGCCAGCCTGGGCAACATGGTGAAACCCCATCTTTTCTAAAAATATAAAACATTAGCCAGGCATGGTGGTGCACGTCTGTGGTCACAGCTATTTGGGAGGCTGAGGTGGGAGGTTTTTTTAAAATAAAAAAAAATCTTTGCTATTGCTTTCATCATTTCACCATCACTACCACTGCCTCTGAAGCCTCAGGTAGGTGGAAACTGGACTGGAATGTTCTATAGGAAAAGAAGACCTGATGTTTTCATGACCTGGTTTGCTAGCAAAAACAGACAATGTGCACACAAAGATGGCCTCTGCCTCCCATTCACTTGCCAACTCTCATGCAGCATGTCTTAATGACAAAACCTAATTTGCATCCAGAATCCCAGCTGCAAAGGAGTCTGGGAAATGCAGGGGTTTTGTGGGTTTTACTTTTTTGGTTTTTTGTTTTTAAACAGAGTTTTGCTCTTGTTACCCAGATGGGAGTGCAATGGCAAGATCTCAGCTCACTGCAACCTCCTCCTCCCAGGTTCAAGAGATTCCCCTGCTTCAGCCTCCCCAGTAGGTGGGATTACAGACATGCACTACCACGCCTGGCTAATTCTGTATTTTTAGTAGAGACAGGGTTTCTCCATGTTGGTCAGGCTGGTCTCGAACTCCTGACCTCAGATGATCCGCCCACCTCGGACTCCCAAAGTGCCGAGATTACAGGCATGAGCTGCCGTGCCTGTTGGTAAAGGAAAAGCAGTTTTTAACTTTCTACCTCTCCAGCCAAGATGGAAAGCGAGAACTGAAGGAGCCAATCCCAGGTGTACACCCACCAGAATCATCAATACTGCATTTTCCAAGAGCTGCATTCTAAGGAGCATAAAGCAGGGGAATAAGCCAAAATGCCACGTGATTAGACGTCATGATTTCCCGAATTCTCTCTTGGAATTCCCCCTAGTGCAACTAGGAGAGATCTGGTAGCCACACATGGGGCTTTATCTTGGCTGTTGGCCACAATAGGGAAGGATGGCTGGCAAATCCATGGAGTATCTTTTTGTTTACACTTCAGTCTCCAGTGCTGATGGTTTAAATAAAGGCTT
Source organism: Sapajus apella (assembly GCF_009761245.1). NCBI lineage: Eukaryota > Metazoa > Chordata > Mammalia > Primates > Cebidae > Sapajus > Sapajus apella. The sequence continues at coordinate 28,479,761 of NW_022436954.1, forward strand.
TTCCTGCAGTCAGAATGACTGATGTATAGAAGCATGTCTCTAAGCTTGCCTTCCAGCCTTGTAATATAAGAATTGTGGGCCGGGTGCAGTAGCTCGTGCCTGTAATCCCAGCACTCTGGGAGGCCACGATGGACAGATTGCCTGAGCTCAGGAGTTCGGAACCAGCCTGGGCAACACAGTAAAACCCTGTCTCTACTGAAAAAGAAAATACAAAAAATTAGCTGGGCATGGCAGCGTGCACCTGTAGTCCCAGCTACTCAGGAGGCTGAGGCAGGAGAATTGCTTGAACCCAGGGGGCAGAGGTTGCGGTGAGCCAGGATTGCGCCACTGCACTCCAGCCTGGGCGACAGAGTGGGACTCCATCTCAAAAACAAAAAAATGTGAAATCTAAAAATATCTGGGGGGAATTGGACATTTATGTTTAAGAGAACTCTTGTAAATAGAGGGATAATTCATGAATGGATTGTTGTTTCTTCCTAGACCACACAGATTCCCCCATAGAATTGCCCCTACTACTCTAATGAGTCAACACTAGGCTCTTGAAGATTATACACTATTCTTTTCTGGGCAGAAACATGATTTGGTCCATAACTGAAAACCTGCGTACATTATAGTAAGTTACTGATGTTCATCCCTACTTTTAATCACTCAGCAAAACTTTCTTCTAATAATTTTTTTTTTTTTTTTTTTTTTGGAGATGGGGTCTCATTCTGCCAAACAGATCTGGTGCAATCTCGGCTCATTGCAACCTCCACCTCCCAGGTTCGAGCGATTCTCATGCCTCAGCCTCCCAAGTATCTGGGATTAGATTACAGGCATGTGCCACTACACCCGGCTAATTTTTTGTATTTAGTAGAAATGGGGTTTCACCATGTTGACCAGGATGGTTTCAATCTCCTGACTTCATGATTCACCCCACCTCTGCCTCCCAAAGGTCTGGGATTACAGGCGTGAGGCACCTCGCCCAGCTTTTTTTTTTTTTTTTTTTGGAGACAGAGTCTTGCTCTGTCTCCCAGGCTGCAGTGGAGTGGTGCGATCATAGTTTACTGTAGCCTCCAGCTCCTGGGCTCAAGTGATCTTCCTGCCTCAGCCTCTCAAGCAGCTGGGACTATAGGTGTGTGCCACTACACTTGGTTTCAGTGAACATTCTGTGTTTCACATTCAGTACAGCATTCAGTAAATTACATTGCTGTTCAACCCTATTATAAAATAGGCTTTGGGTTAGATAATCTTGCCTAACTGTAGGCTAATATAGGTGTTCTGAGCATGTTTAAGACAGGCTGTTCAGTAGGTGAGGTGTATTAAATGCGTTTCCACTTAGGATATTTTCAACTTACAATGGGTTTATTGGGATGTAAACCCATCCTAAGTCAAGGAGCATTTGATTTTGTTTGCTAATGTTTAAAATAAAAGCATTCTTTGCCCTCGAGGAGAGAAACTTTTGGCACTCAGGAGATGACTTGAGCTTTTGGAGACCTGAGACAGAGGTTCCAAGGGCAGCCCTGGCTGACTCCCTGGAGGTGGCTTTCTTCATAGCTGAGGAGAGTTCTCTGGAAGGAGGCATCTTTTTCCTGGCGGGAGCACTTAGCTGCGTGTCAAGCGGAGAGACTGAAGTGACAGCACAGGCGGGACGCTCCAAGAGCCCTGACGGACTTGGGATGGCTGGAGGCCTGGCCGCCTGCCCCTGGCTGTCTGCCCCCCTCCCTGGCTTAGTTTGAAAGGAAGTACAAGAGTGGCATTGGGAGGGGCTGGGAACAGGCAGGAGCCGGGAGACCGACTTTTGGGCTTTCATCAGAGAGAACAGCATGAGGGAGGAGGCACAGGGCCCCAGGGCTATCTTGCTCCTGTGACTGAGCGGGGAAGAGCTCCGTCCATTCTGGGCAGAGCAGGTGGGTGTCCATGGAGTCATGAAGCCACAGGCTGCCCTCCGGGCTCCTTGGCGGCAGGGAGGTCTTTGGATGGCGAAGTGGTCTGAGGGGCTTCAGGAGCCTTGCCAGAGCTGGCTGAGGACAGAAACGCGTCCCAGATTGGTAGAGACCCGCCTCCCTGGCTGAATCAGAGTTGGTGGCCACGGGCAGGGGTGGGCGTGGCCTGAGCCACAGTCAGGAACCAGCACAGGCTGTGCGTGTGGCGTCCCCTGGTGGCACAGAGTGGGCCTGTGCATGGTGCCCCTGGAGTTTGCAGCTCTGAGCCTGTCCCCACCTCTCCCTCCCCTCCTGGGCTCTTAGTGATACTCCAGCTGCTGGGACCATTCCTCCCTGTGGGACTTGTGGCCGCAACTCTTCTCTGAGCGCCAGCCTGGGGGCAACCCTGGCCTGGCACAGGAATTGGTGTCGGCCCAACTTGGCCTAGGTGCCAGATGAGGAAGGAGTGGTCATTAATGCTGCTCAGCAGCGTGATATGCGTCGTCCCATTTGGCATCGGGACAGCCTGGATGAGGAGGTATCACACACATGCTGTGGATGGAGAAACAGGCTCGGGTGCGCTGGTCAGAGGGGACAGTGACGTGACACTGCTGGTGGCAGCCCTGGGTTTGGACCTGGGTCTGTGAGACTCTTAGCTATGCAGCCTTTCCCCTCTGCAGAGAGGAACACTTGGGGACCCCCAACTGAACTCTTTGGAGGGGACAAGGGTCCCCAGTTCCACACACTGGGAAACCCCCTTCTCTGGGCCACCTGAGGGCCCTCAGGTTCTGCTAATGCCCCATGATGGAAACTCCATCTGTGCATTGCAGGTACAATTAGGGTCTCTGTGAGCAGGAGAAGGTCCCCTGCAAGGGGTGACCAGCCTTGGTGGCCGCCTGTGAGCCTGTGTGTGCTTAAGGGGTCCCTGTTCAGGGAGCAACCCCCCAGGCCTGACCCTCTCTGCTGCCCTGCAGGGACCCGACCCCCATCCTGACCCTCTCTCTACTGCCCCGCAGGCCCTTCATGCTGCTGCCGCCCCTCATGGAATGGATGCGTGTGGCCATCACCTATGCAGAGCACCGCCGCAGCCTCACTGTGGACAGTGGCGACATCCGCCAGGCGGCCCGGCTGCTGCTGCCTGGTCTGGACTGTGAACCTCGGCAGCTCAAGTAGGAACCCAGGAGGAGGGAGGGCCCCTGACATCCATGTCCTGCCCCCAGCGGCTCCCCTGTGTTCCTTCTTCCCTGGGTGGCTGGGAGGGGTCAGAGAGCAGGGGCTGCAGAGCATTCAAGCTGCTCTAAGGGAGTTCTCTGCAAAGGCCAAGCCTGAGTATGGGAACAGATCTACTCTAGACCTTGGCTGCTGTCCAGCAACATCTCCTGCAGCCGCTGGTCTGCTGCATAGAGGAGACACACTGGGATTGGGGCAGGAGACCCACACGTCTGACTCTTTGGGATACTTGGGGGCTGAGGGACAGAAGTGGGCCCGCTCTTTCCTCTGTTCCTGTAATTGACACCACATGGACTCTTCCTGGGTGAAGGAGCTATGAGCCCTTCTTTACGTGCATTATCTTAGTCCTCATGACCAGCGCAGAGAAGAGGTGATCATGCCCATCTTACAGATGAAGAAGCTGAGGGTCAGAGAGGAACAGTAGCTTGCCCACAGATACTCAGCTAGCACTTTTTTGTGTCCAGATTTGAACCCAGGTCCATGTGGCCTCCAACCCTGTGCTCCTAATTTCCTTCCCTAAGTGCCTCTCATAGTAGACCCGTTTGCTGAGGAGCTTTTCTAGAGAAGCTTCCCTGGCCGTCCCTTTTATCTTTTGTGTTTTTGTTTTTGTTTGTTTTTTGAGATGGAGTTTTGTTCTGTTGCCCAGGCTGGAGTGCAATGGTGTGATCTCAGCTCACCGTAACCCTTGCCTCCCGGGTTCAAGTGATTCTCCTGCCTCAGTCTTAGCTGGAATTACGGGTGTATGCCACCATGCCCAGGTGATTTTGTATTTTTAGTAGAAACGGGGTTTCACCATGTTGGCCAGGCTGGTCTTGAACTCCTGACCTCAGGTGATCCACCCGCCTTGGCCTCCCAAAGTGCTGGGATTACAAGCGTGAGCCACCGCACCTGGGCTTACATGTTTTAATCCTTTGCCCAAACCCAGGTTATGGCCTCCTCTGTCTTCATGTGGAAGGCCCAAACCTCATTCTATTACGTGAATTTTCTACACTTTGGCTCAACAAAGGCTCCAGAGCAAAACTGCCTACTGGACATCTGGGATGTGCCCTTTGGAATACAGGTGTTATCTGACTTTCCTTGTAGGTTGGGTTGATTGCAAATGGGAGTCTAGGCCACTCTCTGCCATCTCTTTGGTACTTCTGGGCCTCACCAGGAAGCCTTAAAGGGAGAGAACGTGGAGCCAAATGCTAAAACTTGGCCACGGTGACTGTTTCTAGGCTGAGAGCAGCCTGCTCCATACAAACAGTTTACAGCCAAGTGCTGCGGCACGAGTCCGGGTGGGAGCTGCTTCCTCCTCGGGCAGCCCCATGACATTGTTTTACACGAGTCTTTGTTTCCTGCCACTTGAAGCAGTGAGAGCTTGGAGCACGTCTTTATTTTTTTTATTTATTTTTGAGGTGGCATCTTGCTGTGTTGCCCAGGCTGGAGTGCAGTGGTGCGATCTCAGCTCACTGCAGCCTCCGCCTCCTGGGTGCAATTGATTCTCCTGCCTCAGCCTCCTGAGTAGATGGGATTACAAGCGTGTACCACCACACCTGGCTAATTTTTGTATTTTGAGTAGAGACGGAGTTTCACCATGTTGGCCAGGCTGGTCTTAAACTCCTGACCTTAAGTGATTCGCCCGCCTTTGCCTCCTAAGTGCTGGGATTATGGGTGAGTTACTGTACCTGGCCCCTGGGCACTTTTTAAAACGTATTTATAGAAAAACAGAAATATGTGCTCTTCATGTCACAGAACATAATGGTGACAGTCATTGCTAGTCTGATCATAACACCCTGGTCCTTCTCCCCACCCATCCTCATCCTCACTCCACACGTAAGCCTCACACATCTGTGTCATGTCATTGAAAACTGCTGTCTGCATAGCCACACACACCTTTGGGTCTCTTCTGGGCAGACCTGAACACTGTTTCAGTTCCTTCCGGAGGATGGATGCCCGAGCAGCTACTGAAAAATTCAACCAGGACCTGGGTTTCCGCATGCTCAACTGTGGGAGGACAGACCTCATCAACCAAGCCATCGAGGCCCTGGGGCCGGATGGGGTTAACACTATGGATGACCAGGTATGTCCCTAGAGCTCCACTAGGCCAGGCACGGGGACCAGAGTTGCGAATTCTCAGCTCTCAGCATTGGCGGCCCTGGGTCCTAACCCTGAGACTTGCTCAGTTCTGCTCTTTGAAGAGGGGGGCTACCTCCTGAATCCAGCCCTGCCAGGTCAAGTGGAATGTCAGCTTGGAGACTTCCAGTTTCCCTTGGAAAACCTTTGTGATGTGGCTTCTGCTTCCCTGGCTGGACAGCAGGCCACTGCTCCAGGCAGCGCAAGGCTAGGAATGAGTCCAGGAGAGTGAGCTCCCTCTCCAGCTAGGGACAATCGCTCACCCTGTATTACAGCCTGTTGTGTGCTGACTGCTTGCCCAGGCATAGAAACCCTTGCCCTCGTGGAGCTAATGCTTTAGTGGGGCAGACAGATAATAAGAAACACGGACATGTAAAATGTAGAGTATGCTGACTGAACATGCTGAGGACTGAAATGAAGCATGAAAATGGGTAGGGATGTGGGAGGTGATGTACAGTTTCAGATAGGCTTTGACTTTCGCATCTGTTTTGCTTTTTACTTTTGCTGTGAACAGCTAACATCTAGATAGCATTTACTGTGTTCCAGGCACTGTTCTAAGTGCTTCACATAGATGAACCAATCTCTTGACAGCAGCCCTGTGACGTAGCACTATTCTTTTCCCCATTGTTTCGATGAGGAAATTGAGGGACAGAGAGGTTGCTTTACCTAAGGTCACACAACTAGTAAGGGGCAGAGCTGGGTGGAGAATCTGAGAGCCGGACCCAGCCTCTCAACCGCTATGGAATATCCTGTGTGTTTGACACTGCACTGAGAGCACTCACTGTGTGCAGAGGGGCCCTGTGGGGTTTGGAAGGCCACGCAGAGCGGGGGGAGTTAAATGACAGTGGCAAGTTAAGGCAGCATTCTCAGATGAGGTGACGGTGCAGTGCAGCCTGTGATGAAGCTCCAGGCAGACCATGAGGCCAGGGTGGCCTCTGACGGATGGGACGAGCTGCCAGGGGAGGGTTCCTGCTGGAGGCAGTTGAGCCAAGCCTGGGGGAGGGCAGGATGGGGATGGCGCAGACAGGAGTGAGGAAGGCATTCCAGGGAAAGGGATGTAAAGAACGTGGGGTGGGGCAGTCAGGGTGTGTACCCGGGCCAGGGGCTGGGGAAGGACCACAGGCCCAGCGCTGGGCTTCTGGAGGGCAGCGGCAGGTGGCAGGCTGCTGTGGGGTCTCGTGGGGGCCTCTCCATCGACACAAGTTCCAGGGCTCTGTGGGAGCTTTCATCCTGGTGGAGTCTTCCTTCTTCAGCAGCACAGTGTGGAAGCCTGTGGACTTTAGCTTCAGCCAGACCTAGGATTTACTGGCCATGTAAGAGCTGTAGCTTTTGTTTTTTTTTTTTTTTTTTGGATTTTTTTTTTGTGTCTCACTCTGTCACCCAGGCCGGAGTGCAGTGGTGTGATCTCACCTCACTGCCACCTCTGCCTCCCCGGTTCAAGCAATTCTCCTGCCTCAGCCTCCTGAGTAGCTGGGATTACAGGTGTGCGCCACCATGCCCGGCTAATTTTTTTGTATTTTTAGTAGAGACAGGATTTCACCATATTGGCCAGTCTGGTCTCAATATCCTGACCTTGTGATCCGCCTACCTGGGCCTCCCAAAGTGCTGCGATTACAGGTGTGAGCCACCACACTCGGCCGAGCTGTAGCATCTTGAACAAGTTACTCTGCCTCCCTGAGGCACCTCAGTTTCCTCCCCTGTAAGATAGAGGATGGCAGCACCTGCCACATAGGGTTAGGGGAAATCCTGCATCCAGTATGGAGTTGGCGCTCAGTAAATGTTCATTCCAGTTTTGGTTGCCAATATGATGATTATTTTAGTTGTATGGTTGTCAATATGATGCTGATTCCTGAAATCTGCAAGCCAGCCTGGTTTTATTTGGCCTCTTTATATGCCCGGAGTGCGTGGGGACAGGGACCCGGGAAAAAGCAGTGTCTCCTCACAGGGCTCATCACTTGGTCTAAACTCCAAATTGTGTACAGATGTGTGGAAAAAAAGTAAGTCAAGCCTGTCCACAGGGAGATGAAACAAAGCCAAATTTTTATTCTGTGGTGTTGGCCTTCGTCTAAGTGCTCAGTCCTGTTTGTTCCCGAAACCTTAGTATTTACAGGATGATCTGGGGGAGAAAGGTCCTCTCACCCCGTGATTAATCTCAGGCCATTGCTTTATCTCTGGGCACTAGGCAAGGGTTTATAAGGAAAGGAGATCTTGTCTACACACAAATATCCTAATAAATAACATCACGGGGCACCGGGTAAACACCCACTGGGACCCAGCCACGGAATAAACAGCTCGCACGGCCTTTGCTGTTGCCAGCCACAGAGCAGGATTTCCAGCCAGGGTGGCGGCCCGCCACCTGCCCACCTAACCCAGGGAGACAGCGGGACACAGCTTGCTGGAACGCTCTGGACTGCTCAGGAGCACAAAACGCTGAAGTCAAACACCTCCTCTACTGTCTCATGAGACATCGCAAAGCACGGGCTTCACAGCTTATGGAGGCCTGGGTCCTGCCCCACGTTCAACCTCTCACTAGTTGTGTGACTTTGGGCAGTTAATTCCCCTTCTCTGCTCCTCAGCTGTAAAATGGGGAGAACGGGATATGATGATGGAGGGAGAGGCTGCATGTTAATCACGGGCACGGTGATTTCCACGCACGGGCCTGGGATGGCGACTATGAGACTCCATGGCACAGTAGCCGTCAGAGTATTGTTGGTATTTTAATTAGGTAGTTCTTAATCAAGGTAAGCTCACTCTGAACTAAGCACTTTATACATATTAATCCACAGTCTGCAACAACCCTTTGAGGGAGATAAGATACTGCTGTCGTTACTCATTTACAGATGAAGAAACTGAGGCACGGAGAGGGCAAATAACTTGTACCAAGTTTACAGCTTCCCATGGCAGAGGAGGCCTTCGCCCCGAGCCTGGCAGCATGGCCTGTGCTGGCCCCCACTCCAGTGTCCTGCAGTGCTCATGGCAGTGCCCCCACTCACCCTCTCTGTGCCCTATCCCCAGCAGCCCAGGAAGCACGAAACCCAGGGGAGCACAGGGTGGTGGGGGCCCGATCTGTGGTTTCTGGGGCAGTGGCCTGTGGGTACACAGTGTTGTGTTCCGTTTGCAAAGAGTTTAGCATGTGTGTTTGATTTGCTCAGGGTATGACACCGCTGATGTACGCCTGCGCTGCAGGGGACGAGGCGATGGTCCAGATGTTGATTGATGCTGGGGCAAACCTGGACATCCAGGTGAGGAAGCCCCACAGAGCTGCACGCGGGTCCTAGGCCAGCAGGGATCACCCTGAGGTCTCCAGCAAACACACTGTGTGTGGTGTTTTGGGCAACTGAGTTGATGTGCATCAAAAGACGAGAAAGACAAGATGCACAGAGGCCATCGTTAGCACAGGGGAGTCTTACCGAGTTCTGGGCTTTCTGTCTGAGAGGCAGTGGGCTGAGGCGGAAGTTGAGTGGAGAGACGGGCTGTGACGCTGTTTTTATAGATCTTTCTCCTTTGACCAGCCTAATCTCCAGCCATTCCTTCCATCCCCAAATAATTCTAGCTCTGCCTCCCTCTGAGGCATAACGCACCACCGCGCCCCACCACCGTCTTTTGCCCAGGGAAGACATTGCCAGTTAAACACCCATCCTCTCTTTTCGAGCCTTGTCACTCAGCGCTCCAGGCAGACATTACCAATCGAATGTAGAAAAACACTTGTTGACTCCTGTTCCCCATCCCTGCAGGGTGCTCCCTTCGCTAGGGTGCCCAGGAAACACACATGATTTGTGGTATTTTCCAGGTTCCAAGCAACTCTCCTAGGCACCCTTCCATCCACCCTGACAGCCGGCACTGGACCTCGCTGACATTTGCTGTGCTGCATGGACACATCTCTGTGGTCCAGGTGAGCTCCTGTGGTCCAGGTGAACATCGTGGCCCCAGCCTACCAGGTGGGCTGGGCCCCAAGCACAGCCCCAGCCTCAGCTGAGTGGGCAGGTGCCCTCAATCAGAGATCCCAAAGGCACTTTTTAAGGCCGGCTCACCTGATCGATAAGGCAGCTGCCACCTGAGTTGCCTCAAGGCGAGGGGTTAGTGCAAGGACACGTGGAATTTTAGGAAACAGGACCTGGGTCCAGGCAGCACTAGGGTCCTGTCACACCCTCCTGGAACCTCTGTCTTTCTCGTGTCGGGCACACTGGTGCTGTCCCAGTCCAGCTCAGCTTTCTCACCTCCAGCCATCTTTCCAACCCTTCCCTTTTTTCCTCCCTCGTGAATTCTGCTGCAGGGCTGGCTTTTTGTGATGGGGTCTATGCAATTCTGTCCCCTCCCCAGTTCCTGAGAGAGGACTCAGACTCAGATTGGCACTGCTCACCTGTAGAGCCAAGCCGCAGGTGGCCCACCTCGGCCCAGGTAGCTGTGCTAGCATCGGGACAGGTGGTAGTTCTAGAAGCAGAAGCTGTGGGCAGAGCAGCTCCCCATGCCAACACGCGCCCCAGCCAAATGCACTTACTCCCAGGTCCTCAGATCGCTGGCATGCACAGGGTTTCATGGCATCCCTTCCAGGGAGCTGGTGTGATGCCTTCGCTCCCCACTAGGCTGCAAGGCCTCTGAGGGCGGGGATCATGTCTGGCTGATTCACAGCCCTAGCCTATCCCAAGGACTCCATGAATGGCCATTACTCACTGGCTGCCACATCCTGCCGCCTTTGCCTTATGAGGACTGGAGCAAAATCCCAACCTCAGCTCAGACTGGGCCTGCGGGGCTATGCCCTGGGCTTGCCTGGACTCATGCCCAGTTTTGTCCCAGTGAGCAGGCCCCCACCTCCATGGCCTTGGCACTGGTGCAGAGAATGGTGCCATGGCTGATTTCTGACTGCTGCATCTCCAGTGATGGCTGTCCCACATGCCATACAGTCCGTGGGATTGAGCGATCAGCCCGAACTCCACTCCTGGTATCCAGGCGAATGGCGGGTGGGGCTTGCCTAGGCTGCCATGCATGCTTGGAGGAAGGTTTGGTCTCCAGGAGCCTGGGAGGGCTGGAAGGTTGCTCCCTCCAGAGCAGCCGGGCAGGGTAGGTAGAACAGGAGCTGAAAGTCACCAGTTGGAGTAACGCAGACCCCACCCCTGCCCCAAGGCAGAGCCAGGACCGGCTCATCTGGAACTGCCTGGTATCTGTTAACCCTGCCCCGTCTGTCCCCTGTCAGCGTCAGCCGTTGCTAGCATGGGGAGAGGCCCTCTGCTGTCCTAGACTGGGACTTTCTGCTCCAGCCACACCACCAGCCATCCTGGGGTAGCTGCTGTACCTCTCCCATAAGAAGCTGAAGGGAAGCAGCCCCCTCTTCCCATTCTGTGGATGAGAAAGACTGAGGCTCCGGGAGTTGAAGTACCTGCCAGGGGTTACTCACTGGTCAGTGGCCAGCACTGGCACCCTGCTCCTTCTGACTCCGAACACCTGCTGCCACCCAGAGCCACGGTTTACCCCATAGATCGGGGGCAACATTTTCTTTTTCTTTTTTTTTTGACACGGAGGCTTGCTGTGTCACACAGGCTCGAGTGCAATGGCAAGATCTCTGCTCACCACAACCTCTGCCTCCTGGGTTCAAGCAATTCTCCTGCCTCAGCCTCCAGAGTAGCTGGAATTACAGGCATACACCACCACACCCAGCTAATATATTGTATTTTTAGTAGAGACGGGTTCACCATGTTTGCCAGGCTGCTCTTGAACTCCTGACTTCATGATCCTCCCGCCTCAGCCTCTCAAAGCGCTGGGATTACAGGTGTGAGCCACTGCGCCCAGTCTGAGGGCAACATTTTCTATGCTTCTCATGCACACGAGTTCTCGGAAAGGTGGCCACAGCCAGTTCATGGGAAAGCATTCGAAAGACAGAAAAAGCTCAGAGGTCCTAACAGCTTAGGAGCTTGGTCCTGGGTCACAAGAATGGAGCTGAAGATTCTAGAAACTTTGAGCCCCGAGGATAACCCGGAGTTCTAAAGTTCCAGTTCCTCAGCTGCTGGGGTGAACCGTGTCTTGGTCACAGGCCTGGAGAGAACTAAAGGCCTTGTCCCCCAAAGCACTCTGGCCCTTCCCAGGTGCTCTCTGTCGTGCTGAGCAGTGCCCTCCCCCTCTGTGTCCCTGGCAGTTGTTGCTGGACGCTGGTGCCCATGTGGAGGGCTCAGCAGTGAATGGCAGCGAGGACAGCTACACGGAGACGCCTCTGCAGCTGGCCTCTGCGGCAGGTAGGTACTGCTGCCCGGAGGCTCTGAATGCCCTTCCCTGAATGCCCTCCATCCTGGCCAGGCATGTAGCTGGACGTGCAGGGGTCTCTGTGGCACACACAGACCCTGGGGGGGGGTGGTCCTTGAAACCCCTTCTCTGGGCCACTGGGGGGCTTCCCCTGGCCCCACCCATCAGTTTCTCTTGGGCTCAGAATCCGGCAGGACTCAGCAGGGCAGGGAGGCCCTTCCCTCTGGGGACCCGGAGAGGGGGGCACAGGGGCAGGGCACAGCCAGCCTTCTTCCTCTCCCTGCACTTCATCTGCCAAATGCAGATGAGCATGGGGTTTGCTGATTTATTCCATTGCTCAGAGCTGCAAGAATCCTGCTTTCCGTCCCTTTCACCTCAGCTGCCCTGGCGGCCACCGTCTCAGTGTCCTCCATGCTGCCCGCCTTCCCTTTCAGGAAACTACGAGCTGGTCAGTTTGCTGCTGAGCCGAGGTGCCGACCCGCTTCTCAGCATGCTCGAGGCCCACGGCATGGGCTCCTCCCTCCATGAGGACATGAACTGCTTCAGCCACTCAGCTGCCCACGGCCACAGGTACCTGCCTGGGATTCCTACCCTATGTGATGTGAGGGCGCTGAAATAAGCTCACAGGAGCCTCAGTTCCCCCAATGGGAGCAGAAAAACTAGGCCTGGAGACCTTTCCAAGCCTGTGTGCAAGTAAACCAGAAAGATGAGGGCCTCGAGCCAGCGCCGGTGCCGGAGATGGGGGAGGCCCCGCAGCTGGTTCCTGGCAGAGCTGGGACTGGAGCCTGGGCCTCCCGACACCCAGGGAAGACCGTCCCCTTTCCCAGTGAGACGCCGCTCTGCAGCTGCCACAGCCCATGCAGGACCACACTGCTTCCCACACCTGCTGGTGCTCTACCAGTGCCCAAGTGGCCTTGGGCATCCAGACAGCGTACAGCTCAGCCATGCAGAGGCTCCTGGTGTGAAACTGCACCCTACCCTGGGTGTAGATGGTGGCGTTTGCTTTGTGGGGACCAGGCCTGCCCAGGGGTATGTGGGACAGCAGCAGGCCAAAGTCAGAGGCAGCACAGAGGGGCAGAAGGAGACTAGACAAGAGGTGATTACAGGGCAGAAATGGGGCTGGAAAAGCAGGGCTGGCTGGCAGGACACTGACTTCCAGTTCCCCAACACTGTTCTCGCCACCAGGCTCGTGCTCGGGCTGGGGTCCCCTCCCCTAGAATGCTTTTCTCTCTGACTGTCTCCAACCCACCCTCACGTTCACCCAGCTCAGCAGCGCCGACCCCCCAGGTACCATCTTCCACGTCGCCACCTCTAGGCCTCTCCACCCCCCCCCAGGGCCCGCATCCCCCGGTGGAGACCTTGTCACCATGCGTGGAGACTGCCCGCCTGCTCATCCGCCTGTCACTCTGAGCACAGGACCCTTGGGATGGGCAGGGTGGATAGTTCACCTTCACGTGCCCGGCTCTGTAAACTGCTGAGCTCGCGAGTCCATACGTGAAGAGGAGTCCTTGGGAGGGACCTTGGGTCCTTGGAAGGGCACCTCCAGGCCATGGGTTGGCAGGTATGAGGAGGGTCTGCCAGGTGGCATCGGAGCAGGTCAGCCCCCGGTAATCTTGCAGTCCCACCCATGCTGCATCCATCCCAGAGCCCCAGGCCACAGGAGGTGACAGAATAAGCCTAGGCTTGGAACCAGAACTCCTAGGTCTCTACCCTCACCCAGAGTGGCCTTGAGCAAGATGGATTCGTCGCCTGTGACAGCGATGCATGTGGGCTGTCACGAGGCTAAACGCAGCAATGCAGGGGAGCATCCTCCACGGGGTCTAACATTCTGTGTCTTCATTCATAAATATGAAGAAATTCTACATGACATTCATCTTCAATTCATCCTTATCAACGTGAAGGGACCAAATAAGCACTTACTGGGCTCTTCCTCTGTTTTAGACACTTTTACATGCAGAGTCAGATTTAAAGCCTTACATCAGCCTCATTTTAACACTGGGAAAGTGCAATACTCACATCCTGTAATACAGATACCAAAGCAGTCAGGGCTCAGCCCCAAAGCCTGGGACTTCTCGGCAATGCCAGGATGGTGGAAGGGTGGGTTCCCCTGCACTCTGCCCTGCCTCTCGGTGTATGGGGATTGGTGACCCTGGGAGCCCTGGCCTACCTGCCTGGAGGAGGAAGACCATGACCCTCTGAGCCCTCAGATGCCCCAGAGCAGCCTGTCGGGGCAAGGGAGTGCGGGGAGCAGCTCAGGCGGGCACTGCCTGTGGGACCTCAGCCCTCGCCTTCATTCATCCCTGGGCCCGCAGGAATGTCCTGAGGAAGCTCCTGACGCAGCCGCAGCAGGCGAAAGCAGACGTGCTGTCCCTGGAGGAGATCCTGGCTGAGGGTGTGGAGGAAAGCGACACGTCAAGCCAGGGCAGCGGCAGCGAGGGGCCCGTGCGGCTGAGCCGGACCCGCACCAAGGCCCTGCAAGAGGCCATGTACTACAGCGCCGAGCATGGTTACGTGGACATCACCATGGAGCTGAGGGCGCTGGGTGAGGCCTCGCGGGCATGCACACGCATGTCTGTGCGTGCATACAGACACACACGGTCACTCCCTGTGCTGCTCTCCAGCAGGCCTGAGAGGGCCAGGCCCCGCAGGGGCAGACAAGCTCCAGGGCAGCTGAGCACAGACAGGGTGGAGGCTGGGACGCTCCTGCTGCGGCCAGGTCAGGAGGGGCCCTGGGCCTTAGACAGTGCTCAGCAGTGCCACGTCTTGGGGTCAAGGCCCAGCCCTCTCCCCTCGGGCCCTCCACTCTGCCTGGCTGGAGCTTCGCTGCCCCCTCCCCAGTCACAGCCCAGGGATGTGGAGCACTGTGAGCCTCTGCAGCCTCAGGACTCCACGCTGTGAGGCGGCAGGCCTGGCACTCAGCTAACCTTTCAATCCTTGGGTCTGTGAGTCTGTGGACTTTGGGTGTCCTCCAGGGAGGCCGGTCGGATAGACAGGTCAGATCCTGTGTTAGCCGCGCACCACATCACCTCCCCCAGCCTCAATTCCCGCCTCTCTCTGTGGGTTTGGTGCCAATGATCCTTCTCTAAAAATGGGGTGACATCACCTAAAGTACAAGGCATGGTGGCCACCGTGAGCACTTGGTGGATGATAGCACTGTCATTGTCATCACAGGACCACAAACCCCCAGGGCTGGGCAAAGACAGTAGTGAGTCAGCCGCAATGTTCCTCACTATGAAATGGAGAGGTCACTCCCACCTGCAGTCAGTGACCCAAGGATGCCACCACCACCACACTGCTGTCACTGTGTCGCTGGCGAACGTCATCAGTTCTTTTTTAACCCACAGTGAGGCTGGGGGGTAAGAAGCTATCTCTCTAATTACCAGGGACATGACTAGTTTATGTCATGAACTTCTCACAACAATGCTAAGTTATAGCCCCACTGACACACACTGGGAACTGGTAAACAGTCATTATGCACCTGGGTACGTGCAGTGGCATTCCCGTGAGCTGCAAGACCAGGTGGGTTCCGGGCTTCTGTGCAGGTGTGGAGGCCTGTGTGTCCTTGGGCGCCTGGCATACTCTCTGGCCATCCAAGCCCTCCTGGCCACCCCTCCACAACTGAGACCTCTCTAGCAAATAATTCTTGAGCCCAATAAATAACAAGGCTGCTATGGGTGCTGGGCCAACACTTCAAAATCCCTGGGCTAGGCTAACTTTCAGAGCTTGAGTTCCCTGCATTTGGGCTGGAGCTATTCCTCCATCTCATCTCATGAGAACCTGAAACTCCACTCTGACCTGCCAGCAAAGCTTATCAGAATGAATTAAAGCTTTCATGCCACGGCCATCCTGAGAGGGCCACTCAGGGCACAGGAAGGGGGCAGGCGGGAGGGGACAGGGTGCTCTACAGACAACACTGGGGCGTCCTGGGAGTCTGTGCCAGGAGCGCTTAGCTGCGATGTGTGACTACTGCCTGCTCTTCCCTGCCTGGGCCAGGGGTCCCCTGGAAGCTGCACATCTGGATCGAGTCTCTGAGGACCTCCTTCTCACAGTCACGGTACTCAATGGTGCAAAGCCTCCTGCGGGACTTCAGCTCCATCAAGGAGGAAGAGTACAACGAGGAGCTGGTGACCGAGGGCTTGCAGCTCATGTTTGACATCCTCAAGACCAGCAAGGTGAGTGTGGCCAGTGAGTGACTGGTTCCCAAGCCTACGGCCCAGACCCAGATCACGGGACAGACACACAGATGGACACATGCAGACAGACACAGGGATCTCCCACCCAACACACACACACACAAACACACACACACACACACACACACACACACAGAGGGATCTCCCACCACACACACACACACACACACACACACACACACACACACACGAAACTCCCACCCAACACACACACACCCCCCACACCCGCCCGCCCCCAGCACCCAGACTTAGACTTGCACTGCCTGGCTATAGAGGTCATAGGCCATGGATGCGTCTGGGCTGGAACTTAGCCAAAAAAGCCATTTGGGGAATCACTGATGAAGGAACAGACATTTCTTGCCAAGCCACATCCAGCAGGGACAAAAGAGAGCGGCTGCTCTAATCCTGGCCTGGACTTTTGAAATTGGCCTGACGTATCTGCGTCTGTGAACAGACAGGCAGCTCACAGGCCCTCTCTCCCCTCCCCACAGAACGACTCCGTCATCCAGCAACTGGCTGCCATCTTCACCCACTGCTACGGCAGCAGCCCCATCCCCAGCATCCCAGAGATCCGGAAGACCCTGCCAGCCAGGCTAGGTGAAGGCCCACCCCCTGCACCCTGCACCGCCACACGCCCTCCCCCTCCCTCCTTCCCTTCTCACCCCCTCCCCACTTTGCCATCTTTCTCCATTTCCAGGTGCCAAGGCCCCAGCCTCAGTCACTCTGTTCCTCACCTCTGTGTCCCACTCCCAACCCCTGACACGCATCTCACAGCACACTCAAGCAGCCCCTAGCAGGGGACTCCTTGGCCATATCCCTCAGTCTCCCCCGTTTTCACAGATCCGCACTTTCTGAACAATAAGGAGATGTCAGACGTGACCTTCCTAGTGGAAGGAAAGCTGTTTTATGCACATAAAGTCCTGCTGGTGACAGCTTCTAACAGGTAGGCAGCCTCAGACAACAAACTCCCAGTCCAGGGGCGTGGAAGCAGCTTGTTTCAGGTTTGAGGTGACAGAGAGTGAGGTGCTGGGGCTGTACCCTGACCCCTCTGTCCTTGAGACTGCGGTCACATCGCAGTGGAGCCCCATTTGCCTCATGGTGGGATGAGGCAGGGTGGACAAGGGGTAGCAGGAAAGGGGGGCTCTGAGGTGGCGTTCTTTCTGGCTGAGTTATTACTTTTGATTATTAGAAAACATAAATATTCTGGAAGGAAGAGTCAACATTCTGGCCACAGATGTCAGGTCACTTGTATGGGGGACAGAATCAGGCTCAGCCCAGATGTCTTCCCAGGACGATGTAAAATGGCACTTGCTGAAAATTATTCTAGGAGCACAGCAGTAATTTGTAAAATGCTCCGTCTCCTGGTAGCTGGTCAGGTGACAACGATGCCATTGCACACAGCGGTGGAGAAAAGGTTCAAAACCTGCCTTGCTCTGTCTCCTTTGCTCCAGGTTCAAGACACTAATGACCAATAAATCCGAACAGGATGGGGACAGCAGTAAGACCATTGAGATCAGCGACATGAAGTACCACATTTTTCAGGTGTGTGGGTGTTGGTGCCGTCCTCTTCTCGGAGGGTTGCCCCTCCCCCAGGAGCTCACCTTTGTGGGCGGCTGTGTGTTAGTTGTAATTGTCCACTCTATTCTCAGTGCCTTCTGTATTTCGTGAACCAGTAGAGCATCCAGGTCTCTCTCTCTGCAGAGGTGGCCATCCCGTTGTGGGGTTGCAGCTTCAGAGCCTGTCGCATTGGTCCTGAACTCTAACTGCTGGACAGGTGGTCTGGGCGGACTGCAGACGGACATGCGAGGCCACACAGCTGGGTTATGAGTCCCTTTTATCAGAGTGGGCTCCAGCCAATGGGCATTACTGAGAGCTTGTTGGAAATGCAGAGCCCCAGGCCCCACCCCAGCCCTCCTGCATCTTCACAAGATCCCCAGGCAGCCGCGTGCTCGGTACAGTTTGGGAGGTGCTGGTGGAGGCTGCGTCACTTCTCCCAAACATCAAACCTCAGCCACGCTGGTCAGGCAGAAAAGGCTGTGAGGCACACATCCTGATTGTAGAAGATCAAAGGTCTATCGGGCTCTCAGCTTTGCAGAACATACAAGGTTATGTACTAGAAACTCTAGTCAGGGCAGACAAGGTCCAGAGGAAGAGACCCAGCTGGGATCTCAGCTGATGGATGTGGGGGAGGGGAGGCCAGGGTTCTGGCATAGGTGGTGGTGTCTCCCCTTCCTTCTTTTCCCACCCTTTAATCCAACTCTCTGGAGAATAGGCAGGTGCGTGGGAGTGGGAGGTGGAGTCATACTCAGATCAGTCAGGAGGCAGGTCCTAGAGGGGCTGCAGGGATCACTGGAGACTAGGGAGCGCGCGTGTGGCCACGGGTGACCGCTGCCTGTAAGGGGACGTGTGCGGGCTTGGCCACCTGTGCTTACCGGCCAGGCCAAGGGAGGGCATCTGTCACAAAACAGGCTCAGCAGCCCATTGGCTCCGCCCAGGGTTGCTGGGAGGGCAAATAGGGGACAGGCTTCATGTCCACAGCACACACGTGCCTTCCCCTGGGCTTCTCGCCATGTTCTGACCAATTGTTCTAACCAGCCCCAGGGCATTGGCCTTGCCCCGTGGGTCCCCTGGGTGCAGAACTTTGCCGTATCTGGGGCATCATTTCAGATGGGGCTTCTAGACCTCAGCTTTCTGGGCTTCCCTGGAGGGGCTGGCCTGAAGCCATCAATCTGGGGAAGGGCTCCCTAACAAAGCCTGAACGGTTTCCAGCAACCCCCATATATATCTATATCTATATTTATCTATCTATCTATATCTATGTATATATATATATAT
>NW_022436954.1:28498368-28630064 GCF_009761245.1 Sapajus apella
GGCTCACTGCAACCTCTGCCTCCTGGGTTCAAGCAATTCTGCCTCAGCCTCCCAAGTAGCTGGGATTACAGGCAGCTGCCACCATGCCCAGTGAATTTTTGTGTCTTTAGTAGAGACGGGGTTTCACCATGTTGGTCAGGATGGTTTCAATCTCTTGACCTTGTGATCCGCCCGCCTCAACCTCCGAAGTGCTGGGATTACAGGCGTGAGCCACGGTGCCCGGCCCACATATCTCATTGGTTCTCATGTTGGGAGGGTAGGTGGGAATGTGTACATGGATCATTATTGTCTTTGTTTTCGGGGAGAGGAAACACAGGCCTGGGGACATCTAGGCATACTGTCCGATGGAATGTGAGCCATGTCTTAATTTAAGATTTACTACTAGTCACATAAAAAATAAAAAAGCAGGTGCAATTAATTTTAATATTTTTGAACTTACAGTATAGCCAAAATATTATTTCAACATGTAATCAATTTAAAAAGTTACTGAGACATTTTGCTTTTTTTAAATATTGAGTTTTCAAACTCCAGTGTGCATTTGACACAGCACATCTCAATCCAGACCAGCCACATCTCAAATGCTCAGAAGCCACATGTGGTCAGTTGCTGTCATACTGGATAGCGTGGGTCTAGAGATGTGCCAAAGTCACTGTCAACTAAGCCCAGGCACTGGGGGCATAGAGGCCAGAGGGCCAAAACCCTGCTCTTCCAACATGGTTTCTGCCGTCTCAGCTTCCATGTGGCCTGCTCAGGGAGAAGGGAACCCTGCTGCCCTTCTGCAGCTGGTCCTGTCTAGCCCCACAGGCTGCCTGGTTCCAGGAGGCACATGACCTATATCCTAATAGGGGCTGCCAGGCTCTGCAAAATTCATCTACCTCTGCCAGCCTGCTGCCCAGCTCCCATGGCAAGGCTCCAGATGAGCCATTCTGATCTGACTTCTGCGGCCTCTTACGCATTCAAGTGGCCTTAGGGAGATCCACCAAATCCCAAAATGCAGCAGGGGGTGCCCTCCAGGCCAGAATACGAGTCGTGACCTAAGGCGGCCGGTAGGCCTGGCCCAAGGGGCTGCCCTGAAGCCATCCCTTAGCAAAGAATCCTGCCAGGAGAATCTGACCTGCCTGCCTGGACCCCAACCCCAACCCTGTGTGAGGGGCATACACCTTACTGAGTACCCACTCAGTGCCCTGCATGGGGAGGGCAGAGGGAGCCAGCATGGCCTGCCCAAGGCACACACTATCTGGAAGAAGCAGACGGACACTTACTGTGCAATCATGAGCTCACCACACAGGCTCCAGCAGAGGCTGCAGAAGGTCGTGGGAGCTTCCCAGTCCTCTAGAGGTGGGGAGAGGCCAACATCTCCTATGCCTGGACAAGGCTGGCAGGCCGGTCTCCCTACTTCTCTCCTCACAGTTGGGCCTTCTCCTAGACCCTCTGGTGCCTCTGCAGCCTCAGGGCCGGTCCTGACAGAGCCCGACTGTGCTGGCTGGAGCTGTGTTTACTTACACACTTGCCAGCTCCTTGCTGGGGCCGTTTCTTCAGCCAGAAAGAATTGTTTTTCTTTTTCCAACCGGGAACCTCACTAGGCTCCAGCATGATGGCAGAGTTTGTAACTGAAACCTCAGCAGAATTAAATAGTTCCCGGTCCTGGGCCACCTCATCTGGTATCCAGGGCTCCCCTGCTCCTGAGAGCCTAAGGTGGGGCTCAGCCTGTCCAGGGGAGCTTTGGGCCTGGGCTCTGTGCTTTCTTTTTGAGGGAGCACATCTGAGAGTCAGGATGGGGCTCTCACCTCCACACTGGCATCCTAGTGCAGACAGGGGAAGGCAGGAGGCAGCCCCCTCCGACATTCCTTCAGATCCCCCACTGGTCTCCCTGTGTGGAATCTAGATCACACCAGCGGTGAGCCATACAGGGGCAAGCACCATGCGAGAGCCCTGCTGCAGGCATCAGGGGAGCTGAGGTACTTGAGCCAAGTCATCTTCCTTCCCTGGGCCTCAGTTTCCCCACCTGTGGATAAGAACTTCCCTCCTGGGCTCACGGGGTTATCATGAGGAATGTAGGGAAAACACCCCACGGAGGGAGCTTGTCATTCAGGCAGGGACTCAGGAGAGAGGGTCTTGGAGCTGGCTTCTAGAGGTGGTGGTCTGGGGAAAACACGAGTCTCAGCCTGAGCAGGACAGGGAGGGAGACAGAGCCTGGGACCTGCAGAGGGATAGTCCCCTGGAGGCAGCAGCTGGAGCGGTACCCTGTGGGCCAGGTGAGGCCTTTCAGGCATCAGGTCCATGTGGCATTCACACGGGCCTCTTCCCACTGCAGATGATGATGCAGTATCTGTACTACGGAGGAACAGAATCCATGGAGATCCCCACTGCTGACATCCTGGAGGTGAGACCTGGGAGAGGAGGAGGGGGTCTGGGCCAGGTCTCCCATTCAGCCCCCTCACAGAGGGAAGGTGGCCCTTCCTCTCTGTCTGACAGGAAGTCAGAGAAACGGGGACTGTGCACACGGCCGAGCCCAGTCTCGGTGCATGCCCCAGCAGGGACGGTTAGGCCCAGGGGAATCAGATGGCAGTGGGGCCTGAGGGATGGAGGCAGCAGGGCACAGGGCACTCGGGAGCTTCCCGTTCCATGCTGCCCTGGCCACTGGCCTGGCCATGGGTCCCCAAGGCCTGCTCTGCCTCTCTGCCAGCTACTGTCAGCCGCCAGCCTGTTCCAGCTGGATGCCCTGCAGAGGCACTGCGAGATCCTGTGCTCCCAGACCCTCAGCGTGGAGAGTGCTGTGAACACCTACAAATATGCCAAGGTAAGAGCCGAGGATGCCTGCTGGCCACCTCCCACCACAGTCTGATCCATGGGGCCTTGGCCGTGTGGACGCGCTAGGGATGAGCTAGGAGATGCAGGTGGCCGGACTGCTTCTGAGGACAGTGTAGGGGCTGAAGGAGGGTTAGCAACTCCCTCTGTAGCCTGGGGTCACTGCTGCCCAGTGGCCACATGGTAGCTTGGGAGGTGAGCTTTTGAGCCAGGTGCGTGCTGGTTCAAGGTCCAGCTCTGCCACCTGGACTGTGGGACCTGGGCAAGTTGCTGAGCCTCTGAGTCAAATCAAAGCCACAGGTACTTACTTTTCTCCCTACCTGTCTGTGCCTCCCCAGCTGCCCCATCTCAACAAGCAGCACGGTCATTGCTCAGTTGCTCAGATTCAAACCTTAGGAATCCTGTATGATTTGGATTCCCACATACAGGCATCCACCTCAAACACATCAGCAGCTTCTCCACTTCCCTTCCCCTCCACTGCCCTCGCTTTGCCCCAAGCCACCAGCATCACTCTCTGACAATCGCATCAGTCCAGCCTCCCTCCTGCCTGGCCTTAGCCCTGCAATCCATAAGGTTCTTTCAAAAGTTCAAAAACCATGGCCAGGCACAGTGGCTCACACCTGTAATCCCAGTACTTTGAGAGGCTGAGGCAGGAAGACCAGGAATTTAGACCAGCCTATGAAACATGGCAAGACCCTGTCTCTACAAACTAGCCGAGTGTGGTGGTGTGCACCTGTGGTCTCAGCTGCTCAGGAGGCTGAGGCAGGAGGATCACTTGAGCCCAGGAGGTTAAAACTATAGTGAGCTGTGATCATGCCACTGCACTCTAGCCTGGGCAACAGGGCAAGACCTTGTCTCAACTCGGCCCCCACCCAAAAAAGTACAAAGACTGTGTTACTCCCATACCTAATCTCACCAAAGGTTTTCCACCTGCTGCAGGCTAAATAACAGCCAGCCCTTACCATGTCTTCCAAAGCCCCCAAGGCCCCACCCGCATCTCCCCTCACTCCACCATGCTTCTTTCCTTGCCCCGACCTAGGGCTTTTGTGACAGTTCCCTTTTCCTGTAAAGCTCCTTCCAGCCCTTTATCTTCATCAGCTGGTGTCCCCAGGCCTCCCACAAGCTGTCCTGTCACGCTGGCTTTACCTCCTTCACAGTCTTCAACGCCATCTGCAGTTACCTTGTCTGGTTCCTGAGATTCTCCCCCAAACTAGGACATCAGCAACACTGCAGAGATCTTGACCTCAGAACATAAAACCCAGAGCAGAACTTTAAAACCTTGCTATCTGTTGAGTGAACATCCTTATCCAGCATTTACCACAGGCACGCCCACATGCCGGGCCTCGTGCTGGCCCCTGGACACCCAGCAGTGGACAGTCCCCATTCCCACCCTTAGGAAGGGAACTTCCAACCCAACGAGGATGACTGCCACTTAACAAGGGAGCATGACAGTGTGATGCAGGCAAGGAAGATGATGAGGGCTGTAACAGTGCCTGGTGGCACAGCTGGGATTTGAATCCAATTGGGTCCCACTCTAAGGAGAGGCTTACAGAAGGATTCAGGTATAGCAGAGCTGGCCTCAAGCTGCAGGGACAGGAAACGCCTCCCGTGGCCAGGGTGGTTAAGCAGGGCCGTGGCTACGGGTAGGTAATAAGTGGGGGAGAGGGTGAGTGGGGCTGTACTAAAGCCATGGGCTTCACCCCTCCTCTGTCTGCCCTGCAGATCCACAACGCCCCAGAACTGGCCCTGTTCTGCGAGGGCTTCTTCCTCAAGCACATGAAGGCCCTGCTGGAGCAGGACGCCTTCCGGCAGCTCATCTACGGCCGCAGCAGCAAGGTGCAGGGCCTGGACCCACTGCAGGAGCTGCAGAGCACCCTGGCCGAGCGCGTGCACTCTGTCTACATCACCTCCCGGGTGTGAGGCTGCCCAGGCCAGGGCCCACCAGGTCAGAGAATGGTTGTAGGCCCCCTTGGAGCCAGGTTCACGGGGCTGTTTCCTCCTCCTTCCCCAGATGCTTCCTCTGACGTTGATTTGTCCTTGGGTAGGCAGATGTGCCTGAGCCCCCGCCACCAGGCAGCTTACCCTCAGCTCCTCTGCCCCAGAGCTGTTTGTTCAATCAGTGATGGGCAAAGGGGAGATGTAGCCAGCTGGCGGCCCTTCTCCCCATCCCAGTGTACCTCGAGGGCGGCCATGCATTCCCCTGCGTGCCCCTCTTCTGCAGCTCAGCAGCTGGTCCTGACCCACCTCTGCCTAGGTCCCCCAAGCTCTACCCACCCCTAGGGCCTCAGTAAACTCAGACCATCCCAACTGGGGTACCTAGGGGTGCGGCAATCCTTATGAATGTATGGAATGTATGCTGCCTAGGCCCCCGGCTGTCTATAGTAATTCAAAAGCTGGTATTTTTCTTCCTAAATGTCACATAAGAAAAGCTGCCCAAATCCCTAACTAACTTATTCCTCAAAAGTTTGAAAGGCTTGATGTGGGCCTCCAGTGGCCTGAGGATCCCCCTGCCACCACCACTGCTGCCAACCAGAGTCCCCCCAGCCCCATTGTCTTTGGTGCCTGGGCTTCCAGAGTCCCTCCCATCAGGACTGTCATCACCTTGCTCAGTTGGTGGCAGAGGGCAGTTCCCCAGCTGATGGTTTCTAAGTCTGGTGTGGAGGGGCACGGGGTAGGGGATGGGGTACCGTGTAGGAGCCTGGTGGCCTCAGCTCTTGTTTTGCTGCTGCTTTGAGGGGCCAAAGTAAATGGGTGGATTCTGGACCCTCAGGCCTATAGACTAGGTTGCCTTTGTGGGGTCAAGCGGCAGAGCTCCCTGGTCAGGTCTCTCAAGCGAAAGCTTCCCTTAATGTAGGATTGAGAGCTGGGCAAGCACTTCTCACTGGGGACTGTGGCTCTTGGAGATAAAGGACAGGGCACTGGTAGGGGACAAGGGCTGGGAGAAGAGGCCCTTCTGCTGGGTCCCCTCCCGGCACTGCCCTCAAATTCTACAGTCCCTGGGCTCCCCTGACACCTGTCATATTTATGGACCAGACACTGGGGCAGCATCAGGCACAGCCTGTCTGGGTGCAGCTTCTGCAGCTGTCTGGCCGCACCTTAGAAACTATTTATTCACCAAAAGCCCTGGACATTTCAGGAGGTGTTGCTCAGGCCACCCTGAAAAGCCCCCAGGGGCTTGCAATCCTGGAAAATATTTTGACTAGCTGCTTGGCTGGATGTACAAAGAAATAGTCACTATTTTATTGCTGTAATATTGTATGATACTTTAACTGTACAATAATGTTGTCACTTACTGTAAATGTACCATGGTTTTATTAACAATAAACACTCATTAACAATGACCTTGGCCTCACTGGTCCTTGTAGAGGGTTGCTCAGAGTTCAGAACTGGGGAGGAGCCCCTTAGAACCAGGAAGGGATCCCAGAGCTGACTCTGACTCAGGTCTCCCGCCTCTCAGAGCCAAGACCCTACCAACGCTGTTGCTGTGCCCGCCACACTCGCCTCTCTCCAGAAACTCAGCCTGGATCTGCTCCTCACCCACCCTCGCTCACATTTAAGCACATATGTGCCACGGAGCTGGACAGGAGTCAAATGACAGAGGACTATGACAGCACCAGGCTTTCCTGATCTCTACTCCCACACCCCTCTGTGGCCCTTTATGTGGGAGCTATTTTGGGGGCTGTCTGTCTTCAGAGGTGTTTGCAAACCCTGGCACATCCCCAAATGGCATAGCCCACCAAAGTGGCGGCGGGGCCTCCTCCACCCAGGCCCGACCCGGCCTGATATGAGGCACCTATCCCTGGGTGACTGCTGCTTCCAGGTCCTGCTGGGCGAAGCTGGCTGTGCCACCACAAGGACACTAGCAGAGGTAATGGAGGGAGATGGTGAGGCGCCACCTGAGGCCCAAGCGTGTTCTGGGACTATGGCTGTAGTTTTAGATGCAAAGTTCAGGCACTAATACTAGTTTGTAAAACATTCCCTGCCAATTAGCTGGGCCTGGTGGTGCATACCTGTATTCCCAGCTGCTCTGGGGGCTGAGGTGGGAGGATCAGAGAGCCCAGGAGTTCGAGGCTACGGTGGGCTACGATCACCCCTGCACCTCCACCTGGGCAACACAGCAAGACTCTCTCAAGAGTTGACCACCTGCCTGCCTGAGGCAGGTACAGAAATTCCTAAGGTCACTGGCAACCTGAACCAAAGTGGCTGTGGGTCAGTGACTGGCCATGACTCAGGAGTTGGGGGGAATGACATAAAGATCCCAGTACCTGGGAAGGCCCAATTCCAGCAGGGGCCACGCAGGGCAGCTTAGGCCCAGCCTGGGGCCCAGTGGCCACATGGACCCATGGTGCCCTCTGGGGGCCACAGGCAGGTAGCGCACTCCCCGCATCTTGTGCAGTGGCCTGCGAAGGTGGTGGAGAGGACCGTCCCTCCCCAGCACTTGCCATACAAAGTGGCTACCCTTCACGGGTCTGTGTCAAGCAGCCCAAGTTCCCCCACCCCTGCAGGACACGGCTCGGTCAGTACCCAGCCTAGAAGGCAAGATCCAGTTGGCTTCTAGATCCAGATGTGGGATCAGCCGTTTCCTCTTTTGAGAGGGTGAGTTGCGGGTTTAGAGAAAGTGGAGGGAGGAGGGAGGAAGGGGCCCCTTTGAGCCTGCAAGCAGCAGGAATACATTTTTGAATAAACATTTAAAATTAAATTATTAGAAAAAAAAATCAGACATTCTTCCAAGGGGCTAGGACTCAAACGGAAATGATCACTTACCCCAGGTAGGTGGACCTCCTCCTAACTCAGGGCCACTGCTCAGTCTGCCCTACTCCGCCAGCGAAGAGCAGCCACAGGGGGGCCGGGGGGAGTTTCGTACGGGAGCCCTTGAGTACACAGGTGCTGAGAGCATGGGTTGCGTCCACAGGGATTCCACTCCGCTCCAGCGGGTCCACAGGCAATTATAAGCTGGTGCCTTAGCCGTCTCCGAAGAAAAGCCTCTCCGGAGGTGGCAGATAGCAGGAAGCCTCCAGCCTCTCCCTTTCAGGCTGCCTTTCATGTCCCCTTTGAGGATCCAGATGATGTTTAACTCGAACCAATTGTTTGTGGAATCAAGGGCAGCCCCTTTTCCCCATAGTCTGAAATTGCCTATTGGGGCCCAAGGGGCTTCCAACCCTACCCCCACCCCCTAGGCCTGCAGAATGGCTGCCGGTGCTCTAACCGCCTCAGATAATGAGTCTACATTTTTCCAAGGTGACGGTCACTTTTTCTGCCCTCCCCCGCCTCCCAGCCTCAGCAGCCCCCTTTGTGTCCCGCCTCCTGGTCACTCCAGAGTCCTCGGGGACTGCTGGGCCAGATGAGCAGTGGAAGCACTGAAGCAGGCCGGCATCAGCCCCGCCTGGCAAGGGGTACGGGGGACCACCATTTAGTAACCTTCTTTGTTCAGGCTTCTTCAGCCTCTTCCCCTTCTGGTGACAGCATTCATAGCTGGCCTATCTGAATTCATTTTGCAAGTGACATTTCCTAAGACAGCCAAGCTTTACAGATGTCACTCTGTCTGGGGGCCAGATGGTGAGGTCTCGGGGAGGCATGCCTTTTCAGGTTTGAAGGAGAACCAAGATCATGACCACAACATGCAAAGGCCCAAGCGTGTGTTTAGGAATACACGCTTTACAAACAAAGAGGCCCTGTCCAAGGATACAGAGATATTACACAGAGCCAGACAAGTCTGACTACAAAATGCATGCTCTTTGCTGCCCAAGTGAGACTCTTTTTCTAGCTTAGATTGTGGTTTTAGACACAGCCGGTCCTGGCCAAGCGTGGTGGCTCATGCCTCTAATCACAATACTCTGGGAGGCCCAGGTGAGTCACTTGGGACCAGAGTTCCAGACCAACCTGGGCAACAGAGTGACTCCACTTCTACATTAATTTTAAAAAATAGGCAGGTGTGGCGGTGAGCACCTACAGTCCCAGCTACTTGGAAGGCTGAGCTGGGAGAAAGGCTTGAGCCCAAGAGTTCGAGGCTGCAATGAGCTGTGATTGAGCCACTGCACTCCAGCCTGGGCAACAGAGCAAGACCCTGTCTCATTTAAAAAAAATACCACAGCCAGTCCTTCCTGAGGATTCTTGGAGCTGGCCTGTAACTGAACTCGAGCAGCTCCTCTAGTTAGATCTGATGAGTGCCCAGAACCCTGAGAGATTTAGTGGGCACTTGCTATGTGCCAGGCATTGTTCTAAGTGCTTCCCACTCTACCCCACCCACGTCTCACCACAGCCCTGGGAGGGGGGTGCTATTCCTACTGCTCCCACTTTGCAGAAGTGGACCTGAAGAGCAGGTAGCATGCAGTAACCTGCCCAAGGCCACAGTGAGGGTCGGGGCAGAGCAGCCTGGCTCCAGAGCCCTCTCACCTTGCACCCTAAAGCAGAGCCAGCTGGAAGACTTACCTGCAGGATGATATGCCTGGACAACTTTCACAATCCCATCCAGCTCTGACCATTTGAGAATGTGACTCTGCTTTTGACCACGTTCTAAGAAAACCCTCTTTGAAAGGCAGGCTCAGGCACCCACCTGAGAAAATAAATAAAAATTATTTTCATGCCCTCTCCCCCGCCTCCAGCAAAATTTCCTACAGACCTAACAGAGGTCTGCGGCCAGGGAACTACAGTTCCAAGAAACGAAAGGCCCCTCAGCTCATGTCCCAACAGCCTCAGTGACAAGGCTTGGCAGCTCTAGGGTCACACACAGAACCTGCTCTTCTCGCTCTGGGGACAAGTCCCAGAAGCTACATGTGAAGTACCCTTAGGTTCAGAAGTTACCGTTTCCTTCCCTGTCCTTCCATCAGACTTCTCTGAACCCAGACAACATACTGGGGCTGCAGGCTCATTAGCCTGGATACCACTAAAAAAACATAACAAAGTACATGTAAAGCCAGCAGGTAATCTCTGTCCCCAACAAATGGAAGGGACCAAGTGACCTGGCAGGAGCTGGGAAGGAAACAAGGCAGTTCCAGTTGGCTTCCAGCCACCACACCAGGCCCCTGGAGTTTACCATACACGCCTGCCCCTTCTCCCACAGACTCCTGGGCTGGGAAGCCCTAGACACACTGCTTACCTTTGGCCTTGACACCAACACCTTCCATATTTTACCAGGCAGCCAAGAACCAGGAGAAACTTCCACATATGTGGATTTCAGAACACTCACAGGCAGCTGGTCTTTCTAGGATGTTATTTATTAAAAATAGATTAGCCCTCCCCTCACCCCCGCTAGCAAAATGGCCTTTCCCAACATCTTTTCCCAAATGGATGAGATGACAGGTCTTGAGGACACAGATGTGGCATCCTACCTAAACTACAGCCTCAGGCTTTTCTGGGACAGTGGGGCAGCAGCTCTGCTGGAGCCAAGAATGGAAGGGCGCAAGACGACAGCAGCAAATCCTTGCACACCTAACCATGGGCTGCCATGGACGCCGGGTCGGACTGGAGTTCCTTCTGCTCCCGGCCTCAGGGTGTTTGCACAAGTCCGCAAAGAGAGACCCAGTGGCCCAGCAGCAGCCCCCTGGGCACCACCAGACAGCAATATACTTAAGGGCCTCAGGGGAATGAGAGGCAACGTAGCTTCCACCTGTGTGGGAAGGAGCCTAAAAAGCTGGCCCTAAGCAAAGTATGAACTTATGGGAAAGGAGGGCCCTGGACTGGGTACGGGGAGGGGGCGAGAGAGACTCCTGGCAATGCCAGAGGTGGCAGTACCCAGCCATCAAGTTCTAAGCAGACCCACTTGGGAGTGAATCTGCCTTCAGCCAGGTTGAGTGCACAGTCTGACACAGGCCCAAGGCTGAATTCAGCGCCAGCTTCAGGCCAGGTTGCTGCCCAGTCCAGCCAGGGAGGGTTCAGGAAGTGAGACTGTCTTCCCATGGCCAAGCACTGATGCCCAAGTTTCTCTTCACTTTTTCCGCTTCAGTTTCATATCTTTTTGGTTCTTTGTATCTCTGTCTTTCTTCAACTTCTTGCTCTGTTTGGGTTCTTGTTTGGCTTCTAACTTCCTTTTCTTGTCACTAGAGAAAAATCAAAAATAGCAAGAATGAAACATGTACAGATCTGAACATCTGAGACGGCTTTAAGCGCTGCTTTGCTTGTGAAAAAGCGTTCCCACCGTCTGGAATTTGATGTAGGACACCCAATCAGACATCAGTGTTCTCTGCACACCTCTTGGGGGCAGGCATTATGCTGGGGCTGGAGACACACCACACAGCCCAGTTCCTGCCCTGAGGCAGCTCTCAGTCTGTGGAAGAACAAATCTCGATCTTAACACCTCAAGTCAATACCTCAAGAACCTCAAGGTCCTCTGAGTGCGGTATGCTCCCCTCTCCCAAGACAGGTCTAGGCACGGGTCCCCACCACCACTCTCACCACTGCAGCGACTCTGGAAACCAGACGTATTTATCCCAATGACCCTGCAGACGGTCCCTCATACAAGCCATGAGACTCCCAGGAAAACCCTGCCGTACTTTCTTATGTGCTACTGTCATTTTATTTTTCCTACATGAGAGGAAGAAAACCCAAACAACAGTAACTCAGCTGACACCCTGCGACCAGCCCCTGGATTCTTCACTGATAGACTGGCACAGGAACTGCACAGCAAATAGCCACCTGCCATTAAGAAACATCTAGGTTTAATTGTGCTCTGGGAATAAATACTTCCCTACAAGGAGACAGTGAAGAGTTCAATCCAGAGACCATTATGAATGAAGTGCCTCTCAAAGGAAGAAAAAGAAAGGCCTCGGAGAATATTTAATAACAGCTACCAGTGTTTTTAGCTCACAAAGTTCAAGCTTTCGCATTTACTCAGAGCCCTCAAGCACATGAACAAGCACACAACACTGGCTGGCTGGACTCAAGGGGCTTCTCAATACCAGCAATGGCCAACCAAATGGCCGGGAGGCCAAGCTCTGCAGAGCGAGGCACCAGGGCCGTCTCCACAGCAAGCCCGCTCCCCGGGCTTCTGTTCCAGTCAAAGTCACCATGCTCAAGGCCAAAGCCATCATGGGCCCTGTGCTACATTTGCCATATTGTCCAAACCAGAGGCAGGTCACACTGACAGTGGGCTTCTGTGTTGTAGCACAGAGCATCTGGGAAATGAGGCCGGCATCAATGCTGGATCCTTCAAGATGCCACAGTGATTTATGAGACGCTGGAAGACAGTATGTGATTTCTGGAATCTATAGCTCCTAGAGTCACAAGGTTTCCTCTTTCCAAATGTTTCCAAGATAACTCTTAAGGAAACCAGTAACTAGGGGACTGCCAAAAACTCACCCTCCCCAACAACCCCCAAATGAGCTATGAAAGCCTCGACTCCAGGGGCTCTGGGCAGGGGAGGCCCCATTGTGTGCCCGCAGAAAACTGAAGACGGTTCCTGCCTGTTATTTACAAATGCGCCACTCTGCAGATAAGAAGCTTGGAGTGAAGATTTTCAAAGCGTGGTCTAGGGACTGCTGGGGTCCCTAAGACTCTTTCAGGTGTCCATGAGGTCAAAATCTATTTGTCTTAGTATGAAAATAGTTATCTGACTTTTTTCATTTTCATTCTCTCACAAATATTCAGCTTTCCAGAGTGTAAGATATGACAGCACAAGACTATGAATGGAGACAAAGACATGAGAATCCAGTTGCTTCTGCTAAGCCAGGTATTTAAGAGCTCCACAAAAATGTAAACAAAACAATGCCGCTCTTCTCACCACAGTCTTTATGATTTTCAAAACAATGACTGAGTCATTCTTGTGAACAAATGAATTTTTTTTTTTAATTTCTCAGTTTTTCATTTATTTTCTTTTTTAAATGTTTTTGTAGAAACAGGATCCCCAATGTTGCACAGGCTACTCTTGAACTCCTGGGCTCAAGCGATCCTCCTGCCTCAGCCTCCCAAAGTGCTGAGATTACTGGCCTGAGCCACCGCACCTGGCCAGTGCTTCA
This sequence comes from Sapajus apella, assembly GCF_009761245.1. Taxonomy (NCBI): domain Eukaryota; kingdom Metazoa; phylum Chordata; class Mammalia; order Primates; family Cebidae; genus Sapajus; species Sapajus apella. Next base: position 28,511,127 of record NW_022436954.1, read on the forward strand.
TTTGTAATATGGGAAATTTCAATAGTTATAACCAACATAAGTCCTTTGGGTGCCTCAATTTTTTTTTTTTTAAGACGGGGTTTCAACATGTTGGTCAGGCTGGTCTTGAACTCCCAACCTCAGGTGATCAGCCTGCCTTGGCCTCCAAAGTGCTTGGATTACAGGCGTGAGCCACCATGCCCGGCTGCCTCAATTGTTTTTAAGAGATAAAGGAACGCTAAGACCCAAAACCTTGAGAACTGCTGGCTCAAAGGAAGGGCACTGTAATAGTTAAACCTGTGGCCTTGACATGGAGAAACCTGGACTTGATTCTGGCTCTGGCTCTCACTAGCTACGTGCTTCTTGGGAACTTACGTAACCCCTTAGAGACGTGGTTATATCATCTTAAAGCAATGACAATAATACAACAGCCCCCTCATGCCGTCCTCCTGAGGGCTGGAGGATAAGAGCCCACAGGCAAGTCTTAGTCAGTGGCAGCTTCTAGACTGTTCCCTCAAGCCCTTCTCCCTGACAGGCCCAGTGCCCTGGCATGGCTGATGAATACAGACAGTGAAGAGATCCATGCCTAAGAGATGGGCCTCCTGGTCTGTAGGAGATGCAGTGCAAAGGTAGTGACCAGGGGGCTCTCAAAGGGAAGAACCATGACTTTTTTCTCGAAGCTTTTGCTCCAACCTCCTATTTTCTAGTCAAAGTTAAAGAGAAGCAGAGAGGCCGGAATGCCTCTTCCACCAGATGCAGGTCAGACCTTGGGCCCTCACCTTTTCAGGCTGATGATCGAGGCGTTCGGCCCAGCTTTGTTTAAAACTTCATTCCACTCTTCATCGTCCCCACGGATTATGTATCTAAAAAAAGAAGGGAACCATCAAATCCTGCTTGAAAGAAGAGGGGACTGCTTAAGAGAAAATACGACAGTGACAACATTCTTATCAGACACTTCCTGTCATGAAAGCCAGGCTGGGCTGTGTCAGCAGGATGAGCGTGGAGGAAGGCTGAGAGACATGGTGCTTAGCTCCATGGATGGAAGCTCCACAGCAGCGAGGGGCACCAGGCCTGCTGGCAGGGGTCAGTGAGGACAGTCCTGTACAGAAGGCAGCCTGCCTGGCTTCTCCCATGTGACTCTCATTAATACCTGCCGAAGAAGCTTCCTGTCACCCCCATAATCTTCTCACTCACTCCCACCCCCAGGCATTTGTCCACAAGCCCTTGAACTGTGCCTCTCCCCTCCCTCCCTTCTCTTTTAGGTTTAGCAGTCCTGGCAAATCAAGGATTTGATATTGCAAAGTTGAGGGCAGAAACTAGAGCTTGATTCTCTGACCAAGGACTCCTGGCCACCTCCATCTCACATACCCAACAGCCATCATCACTAATGACCCAGAAATAGCACTACAGGTCACAGAGGCTCAGGGGCCATGAACTGTGGAGTTGTCATTCACATCAATCCAGGCAGTGGAGGGAGGGGCCACACCACCACAGCTGAAGCTCAAAAGGGACCAGGATCCCAGAGGGTTTTAGAGCAGGGAGGGTTCTACTTGTTTGTTTGGTTTTTGCAGCAGAATCCTTTCTTCAAACAAAGTCACAAGTAAAAGCCAAATAGAGCAAAGTGGCCATTAAAGTGTATGCTCTTCCAATCAGTACCCCATTCCTGGAAGGACGCCTCAGGTGTGACCCAGAGCCTTAGGGATTGGGGAGCGCAATTTGAAAGTCAAAGTGGCGGCACTGGCCTGCCATGCTTCCAAAATTATACAGAATTAATCTAGGAGTGCTGACAGCATTCCTAAAACTCATCCCATAAAAGACACTTCCCAGGACACCTGGGATATGATTAGGAGAAACCTGTGGGCAGATTCTTAGAGCCCCAGAAGCCAAGGCAAAGCCTCTGCCTCCCACAAGACTTACTCAGAGAGGTCCATGCTCTTCAGCTTCCCCACTTCTTTCTTGTGTTTCTCCTGAAATTCCTTTGCCGCTTCATCCTGTGGTTAAGGACCCATAGAGAGACTAAGTCAGAGTCATGGTCTGAACCAAACACAGGAAAAGGAGAAGCTGGGATGGAATAGCACAAAGAAGAAAATGTTTCCTTCTCTTCTGTTTACCTGCAAAAGCCTTGTAGGCAGCTCTGATTATTTAAATGTGTATATAAAATACACATTTAAGAAGTTACCAAAAAAGACAAAACATTTACAACAGACGCTGGAATCCTGCATTCACAACATTCACACACAATCAGTGGGAGGCACAACTCTAGGCCTGACTGTGCTCAGACAACACTGGGTCCGTTTGCACAATCAAACCTAAGAACAGCACTTAGCTCAATTAGTGCAGAGGACTCTTACTAAACGGGAAGGGGAAGGTAGTCTGCATTCACAGCCTAAGGCAACTGATGGAAATGCCAGGACTCCCGAGGCCTTGAGCAGGTACGTACCAGGTCATCACTGAGGGTCTTCAACGCGGGCTCCATGACCACATCCTTCACTGCCACCATCTGCTCCTCAATGGCCTTTTCCTGAACTTCATTAAATAGCTACAAAAGAAAACCACAGAGAAGCAGATGAAGGCAGGGCCCAGTCACCTGTGACCCAGACACTTGGTGTCTTATAGAAAGGTGTGCATTTTGAAGACACAAAGCAACACTCTACAGTTTAGGAATATGGATATTTATAGTAAGAGTTTAAGAACACAGACTGGATATGTACCAAATCCTAAAAGGGATGCCTCTGGGAGAGTACACAAAACTTCACTGATTCTTCAGAGCTGAAGTCCTGTAAGGTGTGTGTGTGTGTGTGTATGTGTGTGTGTGTGTGTGACAAGATGCAGCAAATACAGCTAAATGCTAACATCTGTCCATCTCAGGAGCAGGGAGTGGTTGTGTTGTACTACTTCAAAGAGATCAAGCCCCTGCCCTCAGGCCGAGGTTACCTTCACAACTTTGCGGATGATCCGGTTGAAAAGTCCCATCAACTGGCCCGAGGGCAGCTCAATCTCCTTTTCCAGCTGGTCCACAGACTTATGCTGCAGACCAATCCCCAAGAGAAGAGCCTAGAGGATGGAAAATCTGCTGAGGCGGCCTCCAGGACAGACCCTTGCCCATTAAAATGGCACCGAGAACCAGAGTACTCTCTTGGCCAAAGCTATTGGTACAAAGGTAGACTAGCACTGCGTAGGCCGGCATCTTCTCTTTCACCCTGTTACTGAGACCACCAAGAAATACTCTCTTCCTGAAATCCCCAAAATAGCTTTTATTGCCCTGACAAATACCTGCTTCACAACTACATTCAAAGTTTGGGGTGTTCCTGACTCTCTGCTAAGGTGGAGTTAAGTGTCAAGGCAACGTAGTGTGGGGTGGAAGCCACGGCTCTCTCACTCACTTTGCACGGTGGCTAGGCGTTACTCGAGGTCAGAGCCCAGCTTTCCTGACCTGCACAATGAGGAGACCACTACCCACCTATCAGATCCATGAGGAATTAAAGGCACAAAATCATGTCCAAGCAACCAACCCAACACCCAGCAAATGAACAGCTCCACAATCCTCACTTCTCCACGCGAGCAGCAGGTAGCCTACCGACTGGGCCGCGGACAGAGCCAGGTCCCCCAGCTGGTTCAGGAAGTACATGCGGGAGATGGCCGGGATCATGTCCATGATGAGGTGATAGTCCACCATGTTCCATGAATACATCTCCAGCCGCTTCAGGTCATAGGGGAGGAAGAGTGCTTCCAGCTCCTCCCGGCTCAGCGCTGTCCACGGGATACAGAGCCAGACGCGTCAGGCCACCCGGCGCCCTCATAAGATAGCACACAGCCCCCAGGTGGCACCCTCACACATACAAGCATGTCAGAGGGCCTGGCAGCCACACCACACAGCTCTGGACCAGAAGGGCACCAAACCTACTCCTGCCACAGAGGCAGCGGCTCCAGGCCATTTGGGGGGAGCAGACAGCTGCCACAGGACCCTTGCGCAGTTCCCATACTGAACACATGGACCAAGGCAGGCTCCCTGTGCCCTAGGGTCAGCGGAACACAACTACACTCTTTCTCTGCTTTGTCACTTCATTCAGCGTCACAGAAAGTGTGTAGGCTCTGCCCAGCTCAAGAAATACTGATTTCTCTATCAAAATATAATTGGCAAAAAAGTATATACACACACATATACACATATATATGCACGTTACTCCTACTTATATATAAAATATGCAATAAAACTAATAATCTCTTACACACTTTTTGTTTTTTAAATATTCAAACAGAATCTCTATGCACAAATCACTTGTGTGCACTGTTGGCCACAGAAGGCTGGCAGCATATTCTCATTACGATTTCATGAATGAGGAAACTAAACCTCAGAAAGAGACCACCTCACTCCCCTGGAGCACAGATGTAAATCGGCCTCCATAACCAACCAGCTTCATGAACTAACTGGACACCCCTGACGTCAAATTGCACAGCCAGAGTCTGACCATGAAAATGAAAGACGGCACAGCCTGGGACAGCGCAGGGGCCTGGCAAGCCGGAGGTGGCCGGCGAGTGACTGCAGGTTAGAACCAGGCCCTTGATTTCCAGACCAAACCCTTCAAAGGACACCACACCCACCTCCTACCTGCCACACAGGAAGCCTCTCCCAACCCTCCTCCTCCCTATCCCCACCCGGCTCACCTGGCTGCGCTGGCTTCCCCATGTTTCTGTTCTGAATGATGTTCAGCGCCAGGGAAGGAGAGAAGGTGCTGAACTGGTAGGAGAGCAAGGCTAGGAATCGCCGCCGGAAATCTGTGAGGCGCCATCATGCAGAGTTAGAGGTCTGGAGGCATCCCCCCGTCCCATCACCTCATTGTTCCCCCAGAACCCCCACTGCTCAGTCACCTTTCCAAAAGGCTGCAAGCCAGACTCCCTGATCAGCCTCGTCCTCATCAGTGAGCGTCTTCAGCATGATGCAAGAGTGCTCTCCGGTCAGGTCATTCTGGGAAACACAAATGTTTAACTCACACCAAGAACCCCCTTTTTTGAACAGCCCATCATTGATGAGGGGCAAACACTCAAAGAAAGGCTTGGCGCTTCCGTGGCCTCTCCTTCTTCCCGGGCTGGGAGAGACGGCTTTCTGGAACACAGCCCTCACCTTCACCTTCCTCACATCACCTCAGTTCACACGCAAGGGCTTGCAAAGATCACTGCCCTGCAACCTCCTCAAAAGTGTCACAGACACAGAGCAGAGCTGCTCGCTCTTCTGGACCTGTCTCTTGCTCAGGACCTGCAGAAGGGAAAAGCTGCTCCTCTCAGACACATGCTGAACTCCATCACTAGGGCTTAAGCTCCACACAATCCAATCAGCATGGGTTTGGTGCTTCACAGCGGGAACTCCAGAGCCAAAACCTATACCTCAGTGCTGGCAGCCAGTTTGCAAGTGCAGGCTTCTTTAGGTGCTAACACTGTGACTATTTTTACATTTTTTACCATATAACAACAAAGCCCCATACCATAAAAACACCACCATGAAGCCACAAAGGAACAGTGAAAGTGCAAGACCTTGCAAACCCATGGCAGACCACAGGCAGCTCAGTGGCCTGCAGCTGACAGGCAAATTTACATCCCCAGCCACCACCAAATGCACTGACAGAGACCCAACCCATCTCTGCAGCTTCCTGCCCGCACAGACGCCACCCAACACCAGCGGTCCTCAGCAGTCCCACCTGAAACCCCCACACAGACACAGGACACTAGCTTGGATACTAGCTTTGCCCTCTCCAAAATCAAACCTCCAACATTCCCTCTCAGCTGATGGACTCCCCTCACCTGGGAAGACAGAAGCACTCAGAAGAGGATGTCTTCATCCTCGCAGCACCAAATCAGCCAACTGATGCCTTCCATACCCACGCTCTCTGCCTTCCCTGTTCTTAAGGATGAAGTAGGTGGTCACCTCACTTCCTGAGTCTCAAGTCCCACACACCGCTTCCTCAAGGCCTGCACTCTGGCAGTCAGCCCCTCACCTGTACCACTACGTGCAGGATGGAACCCAGCAGCAAACAAACGTTCTCTAGAATCTCCGGTCTGACAATCCCTCTTCAGCTCCCATCTGCCTCCAGCGACCTTGTTTCTCTGCTGCCTTTCGCTTCCTGAAAGAGTCACCTGTTCACCTGTTTCCTCACCTCCTTTTCCCTCTGACCAGGCCAAAGCCTCCACTCCATTGCAGCTGCTTCCACACAGCTCACTGCTGCTGACAAATCCAGCGGCCAGCTGCCCTCATCCTCCTTATCCTCTGAACAGGGCCAACTCCCCTTCCCACACACTTTTTCACCTCGACATGTGACACCACACCCCGACTTTCTCCTGCGCATCAGGGCTGTTCCTTCTCAGTCCCATGTGCTGTGTCCTCCTCCTCATTCCTCTAAACGCCTCTAAATGTTAGAGTCCACGGAGTTCCCCTCATGTCCTTTCATTGGCTCCGGATATTTTTCATTCACTCAACAAAAGTATTTACTGAACACATACTACACAGCAATTCCTACTCTAAGTGCGAGGAATACAGCAATGAACAAAACAGACAAGTGCTCCGTGCCCTTATGCAGTGCATTTTATTATGACTATGCTGATGGCTCCCAAAGCTCCATCTCTAGCCCCAAACTTCCCTATCTCCCTATTCCTGTAGTCAAATAAATGCCTAGTCCACATCTCCACTGGGATGTCCAATAGGCATCTCATATTAGTGTCAAAAGAGAACTCCCACGCTTCCCTGCAAATCTGCTCCTCCTGCAGTGGGTCCCATCTCCGACAGCACCTCCAGCACCCAGTTTCTCATGCCAAAACTCTAATAATCACCCTTGATCCTCCCGTCCACTCTCCTTCCACACAACCAGTCAGCTCTGCCTCCAAAGCGCATCCCGCAACTGGCCACTTCCCTCCACTGTCAGGAGGCCCACCGTATCCTCACCTGCACTCCCTGCCTCCAGGCTTGGGCCACCACCATCCACCATCCACACAGCTGCCAGAACCTTTCTTCTTCTCCCTCCCTCCAAGGGAATGGGAAGAACACCCCGCCTCCTCAACAAGACCGATCCACCATGATCCACCATGAACCAAGCTCCTTTCCTTTCTAGAGACTCTCCAGCCACGCTGCTCTTTGGTTTACTACAAATCACCACATTCATTTCTACCCCAGGCCCTTGTACGTGCTGTCCCCTTGGCAGGAAAGGCCCTATTCTCCAGGACTATCACATGGATGTCCAATTTGAATTCAGGTTTCAGCTTGCAAGTTCACCCCTCAGAAGCCCGACCCCTCATTATCCAGTAATCTCAGTGTGGTTTCCTTCATGGCACTTACTACTTTCAGAACATTTTTTTTTTTTTTTGAAACAGTATCTCACTCTGTCGCCCATGCTGGAGTGCAGGGACATGAACACAGCTCACCACAGTCTCAAACTCCCAGGCTCAAGTGATCTCGCCTCAGCCTCCAAGTAGCTGGGACTACTGCTGCACACCATTATGTCCAGTTATTAATTTTATTTTTAGTAAAGACATGGTCTGTGTTGCCCAGGCTGGTCTCAAAACTCCTGAGCTCCCGCAGTCCTCCCCCCTTGGCCTTCCAAAGTGCTGGGATTACAGGCGTCAGCCACTGTAATGTGTGCCCGGCCTTGTTCACTTTTTTGCTGCCTATTTTCACCCATTAGAAAATAAGCTTCGGCCGGGCGCGGTGGCTCAAGCCTGTAATCCCAGCACTTTGGGAGGCTGAGGCGGGTGGATCACGAGGTTAAGAGATCGAGACCATCCTGGTCAACATGGTGAAACTCCGTCTCTACTAAAAATACAAAAAACATTAGCTGGGCATGGTGGCGTGTGCCTGTAATCCCAGCTACTCAGGAGGCTGAGGCAGGAGAATTGCTTGAACCCAGGAGGCGGAGGTTGCGGTGAACTGAGATCCCGCCATTGCACTCCAGCCTGGGTAACAAGAGCGAAACTCCGTCTCAAAAAAAAAAAAAAAGAAAATAAGCTTCATGGCTTGTCTTGTTCACTGACTACAGATGCTAAATAAAATTTTTGGAAAATGACTGACAGTCTCTAACTTTCTCAGCTTCCCTACGTGGTCCTCTGTACCTCCGTCATCCACGTATTTCCCCCTCTCTCGGATACCAGCTTGCCTTGTGAGTGTACACAACTGCACTCTCCTCCTAAGATCAGTTGTTTTGGGTACAAAATTGCAGAATCTGATGAACAAGTCCAAGTGCACCTCTGTCATTTTATAACTAAGCACACGGCGTGCACCGTGTAGTCGGGGAAGAAAAGTGTGATGATGTGGCCTGTTCATGAGGATGGCTGTTTCACTGTCCATCAGAATAAACCTCTTCAGAGGCACAGCCACCTGCTCAGAGCAAAGCAGCAGGGAGGCACTAGGGCTCTTTGCAAGGATAGGCCTGTCACCAACTATAATAGCAAACCTAAACTTCTCCTCTGCTGGATGCCTCACTCACCGGGGTCTGTCTCAGATAAACAGGAACAAATCCAGCTCGTTTCCAGAACCTGCAAAGATACAGAGAGTAGGTCACTGTGTGTGCCTCTGGGGAGTGGATGACAGACACACAAGGGCAAGAGCCAGGAAGGCAGGCCACAAACAGTGGGCTAGCAGACACCAACTACCAACAGAGACACACATCCCACAGAATGGTTCCTTCTCAATGCCAAGGAGTGATGCCGCAGAAGGAGGGCAGGCACTTACTTGAGTAACCTGGGGGTCAAGCCATAGGAAACACCCAGGTAATCCAGGCGCTCAGCAGGCCTCTCATTCAATTTGAGGAGTAAAGGAGGCAGGTCCTTCCGGGGCGTGATGACCTCTTCCAACAAGCTAACGGCCTGCGGAGGTGCCAAGGAGAGAGCACAGTCCACTTAGCAGAGGAAGAGAGACATCTTCAAGCACCCCTGGCAAGCGTACTCTGGACTAAACACAACAAAAACTGGGAGAGGTGGTTTCTTGGTTTGATGCTGTGGTTTTCAAACTATGGCAACACCAGATTCAAGCAATCATTCCCCCAAGTATACAAAACAACTCAATATGCATGGAATCACACTGCTCTGGACCTCTAGAATGCAGGAAGACAGGCACGGAGTTTAGAAATGCCAGACAGAGGCCGGGTATGGTGGCTCACGACTGTAATCCCAGCACTTTGGGAGACGGAGGTGGGTGGGTCACCTGAGGTCAGGAGTTTGAGACCAGCCTGGCCAACATGGCAAAACCTTGTCTCTACCAAAAATACAAAAATTAGCCAGGTATGGTGGCACATGCTTGTAGTCCCAACTACTCAGGAGGCTGAGGCAGAAGAATTGTTTTGAACCTGGGAGGCAGAGGTTGCAGTGAGCTGAGATCACACCATTACACTCCAGCCTGGGAGACAGAGCGGGACTCCGTCTCAAAAAAAAAAATAATAATAATAATAATAATGCCTGACAGATCAGATTACAAGGGGACAAGCAGGCTCCTATGATCCAGCATGGAGTCCAGTTTCTATCACCTGACAGCCCTGGGAAGTGACAAACCTCTGAGCTTAAACTTTTTTATCATTGCTTGAGACAGGGTCTGGCTCTATCACCCAGGCCGGAGAGCAGTGGCGAGATCGCGGCTCACTGCAGCCTCAACCTCTGGGGTTCACGCAATCTTCTGACCTCAGCCTCCCGACTAGCTGAGACTACAGGTGTGTCCCACCATGCCCAGCTAACTTTCATACTTTTTGTAGAGATGGAGTTTCGCCATGTTGCCCAGCTGGTTCAACTTAAATAAAAGCCCCTTGCCTAACTCCCAAATAGACATACTGTGAAAATCAATGAATGCACATGCAGGGCTGTCAACAGTTACTAGTACTAGTCATTCTTATCAAGGAAACACAGAACTGCCCTTAGTCCGAGTTTAAGATGAAAAAGATTACAGATCTATTGCAGAGATTCTCAAAACTGAATGAGCATCAGAATCACCTCAGAATATTGTTAAACTACAGATTATGGGGTCCACCCGAGTTTCTGATTCAGTAGGTCTGGAGTGGGGCTCAAGAATTTACATTTTTAACAAGCTGCCAGATGGCCCCAATGATACTGATCTGAGGATCTCAAGTGTTTGGTTGGAAAAAGCAGCAGTAGAAGAAAATGACAGAAGGGCCCAAAGCTCTGGACTGGTTTTTGTTGGTGTCCCTAAAGAGCCAGATAATTATCCTCCCAAGAACCAGGACACAGGAGGTTTGTCGAAAGATGCTTACCTCACTGCTTATGGTGTGAATTTCCTGTGGTGTCTCAAGAACCTTTTCCTCCAGACAAGGAAACCTGCCTTCATAGTACATCTGTAGCAGCTGCAGAGCACGGCTGCCATAGCCCATCTAGAAGCAAACATGAAGGGGAAGAGGCAGAGGGAAGAGAGCTGCTCTCAGTCTAAGCCACATTTACTCCCCTGTATTGCTTCTAGAGAACCTTCCCTCCCGGTCAAACTGCACGGGGTAAGAGAGCCAATGAAATCCCTCAATGAGGTCAAAGCAGCGACACTGAAGGCTGAAAATAGTGTAACCTGAGTTCTTAACACTGCTCTAGCCAGTCAAGAACAGCAACTTAGGAAAGTGCCTTGGACTTGATAGAGCTTATGTGGAAAAATAAAGTTTATATTTATTAAAAAAAAAAAAAAAAAAAAAGAACAGCAACTTAAGGGTAAGGATAGCTGTGCTTTCTGGTCTCCAGATAAGCAAGCCCCAAAGAGAGACAGTTCCTGTACCACCGCCTGGAAAGGAAGTTTCTACAGCTAATTATTCAGTGAGGTGTTCTAAGAAGGCAATTTCGGTATGCAGATCTGGTTCACAAGCCCTTGTTCTCACAAAGGAAGAATGAGCATATGCCGTCATCCTGTCCACCCATCCGCCCCAAACCCTGGCTGAATTCTCCAGAGCAGGGAAGTGCCTACACTTCACTTGCTTCTGCTTGACTAGCTTCTTATTCCAACCACCAAGTACCTCTGCCCTAAAGTGCCACCAGCAACATATTACCCCTTGATAATCTGGGTGAACAGCAATGCGAACCACCCTTCCACCAGAAAGACCGCCAAAGTCTGGATCTTGGAACTGTGTGGGAGACACAAACCAATAACTTAGCAACACAGACATCTCTGGACACCGCCAGCTTCCCTCAGACACGCCAGGGAAAGCCCATCACCTGTTCCGACACTGTCCATGGAATCAGGTCCCCTGAAGCCTTCTTGCCTCGAGACAGGCTGTTCAAGATGGACTGGCGAGAAATCTCCCCTTCAAGGCACACCTGCGGGGGAACCAGGAAAGCAGGCAGGAGGGCCAGCTCTGATCCAGAGCCCACTCACAGAATACAGCTTCTCAGACTAGGCCAGTTGTTTTCACCCCCGTGTTCAGGTTTAACCCTGACACTGACTGACACATCCATTTCTAACAGAAGCTTAATTACCATGCCCCATGTGACACGGCAGAAGATGGAAAGCCTCCGGACCCAAAAGTACAAGCCACATTAGAAGAGAGTCTCTGTGCATGTCGTGCATGTGTGGACGTCAATTAAGACACAGGATGCTCATGAGGCTCTCTACAGAACAGCACAAGTTCAAAACAACTAAGATGTCTAACAGGCAATTGGTTAAGCAAATCATAGTACATGTATATAATGAAATACTACACAGCTTTTAAAATCTACGTAGATTATAAGTGTTTTATATACTGCCTTAAAATAAAAGCAGATTGCTAATGGCTGGGCACAGTTACTAATGGTTACTAATTACTAATGGCTCATGCCTGTAATCCCAGCACTTTGGGAGGCCGAGGCAGGTGGATTGCCTGAGGTCAGGGATTCGAGACCAGTCTGGCCAACATGGTAAAACTCCCTCTCTACTAAAAATACAAAAACAAAATTGGCCGGGCATGGTGGCATGTGCCTGTAATCCCACTACTCAGGAGGCTGAGGCAGGTGAATTGCTTGAACCAGGGAGGAGGTAGAGGTTGCAGTGAGCCGAGATTACGCCACTGCACTCTAGCCTGGGCGACAGAGCAAGATTCCATCTCAAAAAAAAAAAAAAAAAGCAGATTACTAAATACTATGATCCCCTGTATATAAAAAGGAAAAGTGACACAGAAATGCATAAATACATCCCTGCCACGTGTTAAAATTTTGTTCCCCCAACCTGTAGCCTCTAATTCAAAAAGCACCATGTATTGCTTTTGTAATAATGGGAGAAAACAAGTCTGTTTGTGGAAGAAGCTGTGAGTCAAAATAAGAGAGTGGTCAATTCTGGCTTTTCCCCCTGCATCAACAGTGGAGCTCTGGGTTTCCAGCTGCGTTGACTTCTTCCAGTGCACCCTAGTCCCCTGTCTCTGCAGACCCAGCCAGCTGGTTCAGACTAGGACTCTACAGTTTCAATACCCCACACTGCAGTTATCGAGCCACTAATTCCTGACGCCTCACTGGTTCCCCAAATCACTGCCACAAGGATGCCTCTGCTCCTATACCTGGATAACAGCAAGCACTTCTGGAAGGGCATTCTGGGTGGGGGGCACAGGAGGCAGAAGGCAGAAGAGATGGTGAGCAGGTGCATCGGAGAGCATCTGGAGATCATTGGGAGAGTTCTGTGGAAGCCAAATGTGGGACAGTGAGACGCACTCTTCCTCTTGCCCTTTACGCAAGAGGTTCGATTCAGAATCACAGGATGACTGGAGTATTGCCTTCTCCAAAGTCAAGTGAGGAGCTGAGGTCCAGCAAACCAACTTTCTAGTATTTTGGCAAGCCTGAGATTCTTCATAATAGGTTAAGTGGAACTTAGCCTCAAACGCATGCTGTCCTCTCACCCTGAGCACTGACGGTAGAAGAGAATTTATTTAGCACTACTTATTTCACAGCTAGGAAGTGAACTTTTTACAGATAAGAGGCTGCTATTTCAAGAAAAACTGTCACCACTTCTTCTAACACCAACTCTTCAAGCCTTCCGTTAAATGTTGTTCATAAAAATACTATCTACACATTCAAAAAATATCCTGACTTTCCCTTTCATTTTTAAGAGTCTCAGATATTCTAAACCCTCAAATGACTGTTCCATAAAAATGGCCCAGAGCTACAAAGCTGGTCTCAGGTCAAACAGCACCACTGGGTCACAACTGTGATGTCACCTCATCCTATCAGTTTAGTAGGCAGGCAAGAAACGAAAGCACTCCTTTAAAAATGGGCACAGCTTTCCACCCTGTCCCGCTACTGCATGGAGCTCCATGCTCTATACATACGCGTAGCAAGATCAATGGACCGCATCAATGTCCCAATGGAACAGTCACCTAAGCCACCGGGTAATAAAGATATAAACCAAGTAAAAGGGGACTGCCAAGTGCTCAAGCTCCCTGCTGACATTCACCCAAGGGCTAGCTGCAGTCACCTTGTAGTGAGAAGCCACATAGAGGGCCATAAGTCGTTGGAGGAAAACTTCAGAGGCCTTGTGGTAGCAGAAGAGGGTATCTCTGTTAACATAGTAGCTGGGTCTGGAGTTAAGAAACCAAAACAAACCAAACAGCCCAGGACAGGACATGCTGTTCTCTGGAAGCAGAACAGATTTCCCTAACTGGGAACAGGAACTCAGTGTCCTAAGCAGAAACACATCAAAGGAAGAAGAGAAAGAGGAAATTCAAAATGTGCAACTTTCCCCTTTCTCTAGAGCAGCATCCTATGAAACAAAGGGCCCAAATCCTTTGAATTCCGTCATCGCCCCTCTCCTTCTCACAGGGCCAGTGGAACCCGGAGGAGGATACAGTTCACAAGCTTCAGGCAGGGGGCAGCCCGAGACTATCCGAGTGATGTTGAGGCAATCCAGGCACAGCAAGTCGTTCAGCCACTTCTCCACTGCGTCCCCAGGGGCGTATCGGATTGATTCCTGGAGGGAAACCTCATGCAATGTCCGCGCTGCTCCCCACAAATCACACACACAAAATAAGAAACAATGATTAAATATGTATTGTCTAAAAAGCAAGGAAAAATGTTTCACTTTATGTTTGTCCCATGGTGCCCAGAGACGTGTGGTAAGAATTTAAACTGGGTGGTTTTAAATTGTTTTGGTGGATACTCAAGTTGCCGTGATACCAACCCCAAAGGGATCTGAATGCCACCATGCCCTGAGACAGGGACAAACAAGGGCCCTGTCATCAGAAGGCCCTAGTCTGGCTCCCTGCTGGTCACTGGACGGCTGTTCCCCAGAGAAAAGCTACTTCTCCTCTTGGGGACTCAACCTCTCAGCCTGGAGGTTTGGTGCTGCCCATGATGTCCCAGGGGAATGAGGATCAGCAAGACTGAAGGGCCTTGCTGTGAACTGTAGGGCCCGGGTCAGGCTCTGGGGTACCTGATGCCAATCTGGCTGTCGTCGTGGTCTTATTCTCAGCGGTGGTGCTGACCTGGCTCTGGGCGCTCTGTTGACGGAGCTGCTGAATTAGTTTAAGGGACAGTGACCGGCCAGTGCCCTCATAGCTAGAAACAAAGGCAAAAGGAATCAGGCATGAGGTCCCAAATCCACTGCCTAGGAAGGGACAGAGAGCTGCTTTCCTCCACGTGCTGGAAGACCAGACCCCTGCTTCCCCGACGACAGTCTTGCTCATCTCTGAACTTCCAGCACAGCAGGCACCTGTCCAAAGGAGGCAGGGCGGGACAGTGGCTCAGCTTGGGGCCACTCAGGCCTGGACTCACGTCCTACTCTCATCTACTTAGAACCTTTGGGCAAGGAGCTCAATCTCTTTAGCCTCATCCTCAAGGGGGATTAGCACAAAGGATTTAAACAGTTTTAGTGGAAGCCGGAACAAAGTTAAATGGTCAACTAATGGAGCTGCTTTTTGGAAGTACAGTGCACAAGGAAATGAACTGAGAACATTTCCAGTTTGGAAAATAAAACAAATCCACCACCTCAGAAATTCTTTTCACTACTATGCTCACTTAAAAGGTGACACAAAACAGCTAAAAAAATTTGGGGAAAAACTTAAATCACCAATAATCTGATAACTCAACCAGCTTTCATTGTCTTCCTCTCCTTGTCTTTGGTCACAAGCATATGTGACCACAGGGTACACACGGAACTTTTTTTCATGATGTCATTCCATAGTATCCATTATCATATTCAAAGACTGAAAAATACTTTCTCTTACTCAAATAATGATAAAAGCTAGAATTTCAGTGTTTTATTCCCACTCTCCAACCCACATAACAAACATTTCCCAAAAAAAGTATTCCAATTTATCTATTTAAGAAACAAGAGTAAGCACAAGCAATAAAACTTAAAAACTTTTCTCATCAAAGGTTATTATAAAGAAAGTGGCTGGCCTCCAGCACTTTGGGAGGCCAAAGCGGGTGGATCACCTGAGGTCAGGAGTTCAAGACCAGCCTGGCCAACATGGCGAAACCCCGTCTCTACTAAAAACATAAAAATTAGCCAGACATGGTGGCACACATCTGTAATCCCACCTATTCGAGAGGCTGAGGCAGGAGAATTGTTTGAACCCGAAAGGCAGAGGTTGCAGTGAGCCAAGATTATGCCACTGCACTTCAGCCTGGGCCAACAGAGCAAGAATCAGTCTCCAAAAAAAAAAAGGAAACAGAAAAGAAAGTGAAAAAACCCACAGAATGGGAGAAAATTTTTGTAAATCACATCTGATAAGGGACCTGGTATCAAGAATATACAAAGAACCCTTAAAAATCATTAATAAAAAAGACAATCCAATTAGAATGACGAACAGAGGATATGAATAGACACTTCTTCAAGGAAGATACACGAGTTGCCATATACGCACATGAAAAGATGCTAACATCATTAGTCACCAGGAAATGCAAATGAAAATTATAATGAGATGTCACTTCACACTTATTAGAATGGTTATAATCACGAAAATACATAACAAGTGTGTGAGAGGATACAGAAGAGTCAGACCCTCATCCACTGCCGGCGGGAATGCAGAATGGTGCAACTGTTTTGGAAGAGTCTGGCAGCTTCTCACACGGTTAAACACAGAGTTAGCCCAATAATTTCACTCCTAAGTATATCCCTAAGAGAACTGAAAAACATATCCATGCAAAAATCTGCATGCTAATGTTCAAAGCAAGATTATTAATAATTGCCAAAAGGGAGAAATAACCCAAATGTCCATCCACAGATTAAGTGGAAAAATAAAATGTGGTATGTCCATACAACAGAATACTATTCAACCATAAAAAGGAATGAAATACTGATACATGCTACAAGTCGGTCATGGAATACCACATATTTTATAATTCCATCTATATGAAATGTCCAAAATAGGCAAATCTACAGCTACAAAAAGTAGATTAGTGACTCCCTAGGGTTGAGGGTGTGGAGGAATTGGAGGATGATGCACAGGCTTTCTTTATGGGGTGGTAAAAATGTTCTAAAATTGGTTGTGGTGAGCATGGTTGCACAACTCTGTAAACATACCATAAACCATTAAATTACATATTTTAAATAGCTACATAGTACAGTATGTGAGTTATATCTCAATAAAGCTGTTTGAAAAGTAAAAATCCATTTTATTTCAGTATTTTCAGTATAAGCAGAGCAGTCACAATAAATCTGCAATACAGAATGATCTCTTCAAGATATGATTTCCATACAGGAATCTTTCCAACATTGGAGATATGTATTTACTGACCTCAAAAGATTTCACAATATATATTCAAAAAGCAAATTAAAAATGTTTTTCTTGTTCAAATGAAAAAAATCTATCTCCACGTGGTTCAATTGCAGGTGACTTTTCTTTTGCTTAACTGTTGTAATTTTTCTACAGCAAACACTAAATATTTCAAAGTAAAAAATTAAAAATATCAAATTAAAAAACACTCATGTCATTATGAGCTTGATTTCTTATAATTATAGTTACTTTAATACTATATTTTCTAAGATATAAGATACTGATATTGCCAGCCACGTATTTTTCAAAATTTTATCCCACCTACAGACAGAAGCAGACACTCAGCACGTAAGACTGAAATTCTCTGAGACTCAGACTTAGTTGTCCAGACCCAGGCCACATCCACCACATGCCCCCAAATCTGCAACAGCCTGCCACGGGACTAAGGACTCCCACCCATGGTGCCTTACCCGTTGATGGTGGATGCCATGAAAACAAGGTAAGGGCCAAGTAGGCTCTTCACCAAGGGGAGGGGGATGGCAGCAGCTTCATCAATCACAACTAGTTCAGCCTGGCCCAGTTTCACAGCATCTGCAGGATGTATATACTATGGGGAAGGAAAATTTAGATTATTAGCACAGCAAACTAATGTCACAGCTGTGATTACTGGTGACTCATCATAAAGACTGTTCTCTTTCCACTTTCTCTCTGTTCCCTTCTCTCCTCTCATTCCTCCTTTCTACTTTTTCCTGGCAGGGCAAAACGGGATGGGCTTGGAGTCAGACACCCGGGTTCAGAGAGTTCAGCCACTGATCATGTGACCTTGGACAAGTCACTTAATCCCACAGTGCTTCAGACTCCTCCTCCTGTAAAATGAAGGAAATACCTACCTTACAGCTGCTTGAGGTAGAAACAAAGTAGATAAGTAAAAATGCCCTGCCCAGTGCCTGATTCACACTGCTGACACAGTGGCTCCCTCTCCTTTCTCACCTGTCTCCTTATGTTTTTCCCCAGCCTCAGATTAGGGAAGCGGATGAGCTCGAGGCATAGCTGGACCCAGTGATGGCTAAAGAAGAGGATGTCAGATTTCTCATGCCGGGAACTATGCTCCCTGCTCTGATGGCACGATGATAAAAGGTGAAGTCTCCCTGCACTGACAGACATTTCTAGAACTTACTCTTTTCTTAATACCTGCATATGTACGTATCTTTATGCATACAAACAATCTCTTCAGCTTCTTCAGGGCTTCCTGCTATTTTTAAAGGGGTCTGAATAGCAATGAAGAGGTATTCATAGGAAACCTGAATAACCAGTTAACATAAACAAAGGTACTCAACCTCACCAACAGTCAGTGAAATGCTAGAGACAGGAGGGAGACACCATTTCACAAAACTTAAATAGCTGTAAAACATCCAGAGTTGATGAGGTCTTAAGAGAAATTAAAAATCAAAAGAATGCTGACATGGGGGTAAATTGGTATAAAAACACTTTGAAGGATAATTTGGCAAATTTTAAGAAAGCCAGAAAACTACACAATTCTAAAACAATTCCATCTAGAGAAACATACATGTAAATATAATTTACTCGTATAATACCTAAAAATGAATCAACCAGATCTACAAGCTTTAATCTGGATAGGTATTGAAAACAAACATTAAAAAAGGAAAGCTGAAGAAAGATAAGTATAGTATGGTACCACATACGGATACATAATTATGTAGTGAACACATGAATTGAAAGGACACGCACCAGTCTCAGAACTGAGTCACCTACGAGGAGGGACAGAAGGAAACAGGATAGAAAGGGGCTGAGGGACTTCAACTGTATTTGTGATGTTTTAGTTCTTTAAAACAAAAATCTAAATGACATTTAAAATATGAAACAAACACAGCAAACATCAAAATGTCAACAACTCCTAGTGCTGGGCACCGGAATGTATACTGGTTTCTGCACCCTCCTATACATTTGAAGTCTTTCATTACAAATAAGATGTTCTAACTGCTTTGCTACAAGCTGATGGGCCAGGGAGGCAGCAACCCCACCCGTTTCTTTTTATTTTTTATTTTTTGGGACAAAGTCTCACTCTGTCCCCCAGGCTGGAGTGCAGTGTTGTGATCTCGGCTCATTGCAACCTCTGCTTCTCACATTCAACCAATTCTCCCACCTCATCCTCCCAAGTACCTGGGATTGCAGGCGCACGCCACAACGCTTGGCTAATTTTTTAAATTTTAGTAGAGATAGGGTTTCACCATGTTGGCCAGGATGGTCTCCAACTCCTGACCTCAAGTGATTCGCCCACCTCCGCCTCTCAAAGTGCTGGGATTACAAGCAGGAGCCACTGCGCCTGGCCAACCCCACTCATTTCTAGCAGCAGAAGGTACATCCACAAAAGAGCCCCAGATCTTGGATTCTTCAGAGGAAAAAGTAAAAGCATCTCATAAAAGCAGCAGAAAGCAACTCCCCAGGGGAAGTGAAGCCAACTTTTATCTAATATTCTCCTTTCTCTCCATCTTAAGCCCAAAGAGAGGCCTGAAAGGAACAAAAATGGAGTCTCATAAAGTAATGTCACCTCCTCTGTGCTTAAACTGGAGACAAAAGAACTCTAGTAATATGAGAGTATTTGATTACAGATTTGAGGAGTAAGGCCCGAGCCAGGGCATTTAAGGGAAATATTTTTCTTCTTCAGTTTGTGTATTTTTCTTGAGTTTTAACAGTTCTCTGTGTTCTCATTGCCTGCAGCCTGACCCTTACCCTCATCTCACACCAAAAGCAGCCTTTCCTCCTCCCAGATGGGGGAATCAAGCAGAAGTGAAAATAGAAGGGGACTAGTAAGAAAAAATTAAAATAAAAGGCATACACACTTAACTGTTTATAGTCTGGCCTCTGATAAAAAGGCATGACTTCTTGACATGCATATCCATATGCTTTGACAGGCATAAAATGCGAGGGTATGAACTGCCAAATTCACCTGGCTCACCTCCCAACCCAACCCAATTCCAAAAATAATTAATGACCCTCCTCCAGTAAGAGCCCATTAGTCTCAGTCCGTTCTGTAAGCCTGTCACCTGATGCCTCTCTTAGAGATTCAGCAAAATTGCAACTTTTGGACAAGTGCAGACCATTCAGGCTCACAGAGTGCTAGAGATTTTTAGAACTTTTGGGAAATCACTGTTTAAAAAAGAAAATAGGCCACTGGCTAAACCACAAAGATTCAGAGTGCATTTTGCAAAGTTGTTTATTTCATTTAAGCTATAAGGTTGTTGTTCTAGTTACAGATGCAACATTTCAAAAGCTGCAGTAACTAAGCAAAGTTAGAACTGATGTCAGGACAAAGATTCTCTTTTAGTTAATCAGCATACTTTCCATCCCACTTAATCCATATTCAAAGGACAAAAACACAACTTTTCAGTCTAACTACATATATTTGTTAGTTTGCCTGAATGTTGTTCTTTAGAAGAGGCTGAAAATCTGGAACAGGTTTAGCATACAATACCGCCATTGTCTAAAAGACATGCAATTACAAAAGACATACATGTCTGTAACAGGAAATGTCTCAGCGCCAGTTAAACACAGCAAGACACTGGCCCTGCACATCAGGGTCTGAGAACACGCCTCACCTGAATAGTCTGCCTGTGTTCTCGAAATACATTCACTCTGATCACTGCTTTGTTAAATTCAGGGTTTAGAGACTGGATAATCTCATAATCCAGATGTTCCTGGTGGGGAAAGAGTGAAAGCAATGACAAACTTTAGAAACAAGTTTTAGAAACTAAATATTATGAAAGTAAGCAAGCATTCTTAAGACTCCACTTGGATTTAAACCCAGCACTGTATCAAAATAAAAATTCCTTTTTTTTTTTTTTTTTTTGGGGGGGGGGGGGGTCGCTCTTGTTTCCCAGGCTGGAGTGCAATGGCGCGATCTCGGCTCACTGCAACCTCTGCCTCCTGGGTTCAGGCAATTCTCCTGCCTCAGCCTCCTGAGTAGCTGGGATTACAGGCATGCGCCACCATGCCCAGCTAATGTTTTGTATTTTTAGTAGAGACGGGGTTTCACCGTGTTGACCAGGATGGTCTCGATCTCTTGACCTCGTGATCCACCCGCCTCGGCCTCCCAAAGTGCTGGGATTACAGGCTTGAGCCACCGCGCCCGGCAAAATAAAAATTCTTAACCAAATTTCCTACCTGATATTGCAGAGCATCAAATCCTTTAAATACAAATTCAAACAGAGTATGCAGGTTATCAGGGCTTGGGGAGGTAACAAAGATATTGGAGTACCTACAGAACCAAAAAAAAGGAGGATTTTTAAGAAATTAGGAACATTTTAAAGAAACAATTTAAAAAAGGAAACATTTTGTTTGCTCCTGTCCCAAAGGTGATAACCAGAGGTAACAGCAGGGGACAAAGTCAGGACACCATTTGGGAAGGAAACTAAAGCAACTCCAGACATTTAGCTACCAACATCTGTGAAAGCAAACTGCTTAGAAGCACTATGGGGACAGCCCTCTCAGTGTGCAGAACAGACTGCTCCCCAATCCAATGCCCTGCTCTAAGAAGTACTTTCATCGCAAGCTGTGCTGAGGCTTTCAAATGGTGAAGCTGGAGAGCTCAATCCGTGCTTAGGCTAAGGCCAAAGCTAACCTCCAAGGCATCCTTGCTGAGTATACAGGATGCTAATAGCAGACGCTAAGGGCTAAGAGGCTGACTGTTACAGCTACAGCAGCAGGAAGAACGAAGGACAAGGAGGCAGGAGCTAAGCTCAGGCCCCAGCTCTACCAGCACTGACTTGCTGGGGAATCTCGGGGAAATCACTGGAACTCCCCTAGCCTAGGTTGATTCATCTATAAAATGCCCACAGAGCTCTAAAGAGCACCAAGGAAGATAATGCACAAAGTCGAACGCCGTTAAGTTCTAGGTTCCTTATTACGGCTGAGAAGTTGGAAGAACACACTCTACTGGCAGTTGCATGTATCTCCCATACCCAATAGAAAAAACAGAAACTAACATCACACCTGAAACCAGCTACTCAGGAGCCAAAGGAAGCTTCTCTTAACCAAAATCATTAAAATGTCAAACTTGTATTTTTCTCAGTCTGCAAGGCTTGTCATACACATTCTCATCCCCTCAGGGTTGTAGTTTCTTACCTCCACTTCTTTGCTTCTATATGTTTGTTCAACTGTAAATAGTGATTACAAAGGCCCTGGTATGTATGTGTCTGTGTGTACACACAAGTAAATGTGCACCTTTAGGGTGGGTTGGGAAACAGTGTTGCCGTTTCCTGGCAGGAAATCAAGACCTAGAGAAATCACACACTGAACCCACTCAGAACTCAGTCTAGGAACCTGAAATCCCAGTCCTCTGACCCCAAGCCTGCACACTACCCCCTCAGAGCCAGAGTTTCTAAAGATGGGGGATAGAATTCCCTTACCCAAATGCCACCGCCCCAGCAATAGCCAATCCCAGGGCTGCAGATTTTCCCCGTCCTCGGGCAGCTGTGAGCGCAACAGTACTCCTCAGGGTCTTTTCAGAGATGCCCTCGATAAATTTCAGGACAGCTTTGGCCTGTGGAAAGAGAGACATATTATTAGGCGAACTCCAAGAAAGGTCCAAGTTTCTGCCATTCATCACCATCACTGTAGAGAAGTGAGGTTGATGGCAGGCTAAATAAAAGGGTGGCAGTTCTTGCAGGCCAGAAAGCACTGCTGAGCACCTGGACTTCTCACTCCCTTGGTCATCTCATCTCAGTCTCAAGGCCTTCAGTACCAATTATTAATACATGCTGATAACTCAAATTCACAGCTTCAGTCTGGACCACTTCCCTGCACATCAGACTTCTACACACACGCAGCTGCTTCCCGTATATCCCCGCTTGTACACTACACATCTCAACCTTGACACTGAGCGCTTAATGTTGTCCCAAACCTCCTCCACCTAGTCTTCCGCATCTCAGTTAACTGTTCAACTGCTTGGGCCAAAGGCTCCTCAATTCCTCCCTGATAACTGATTTATCAGCAAATCCTATTACCTCCAAAACATATATAAAATCTACCATTCCTTACACCACTATCCTCCTCTACCATTCTGCTCAAAGCCACCACCGTATCCTTCTTCCATCATGACAGCAGCCTCCTGGCCAGTCTTCCTGCTACCACCCTCACTCCACCAGTCTACATTCAACACAGCAGCCAGGGGATCCTCTTAAAAAGAAGTTTGGGGATGCCTCTGGCAGCTGTGCTGAAAGACTATGGACATAAAAGTCTCGTTGCTCCCATGTCTTGTAGAGTAAGTGCCAAAGCCCTGCCAGTGGTCTGCAAGATTCTCCAAAAACCTCCTCCTCCACCCCCCTCACCCTGCTTCAGCCCCTCAACCTCCCTGCCAGGCCTCCCCAGGCCCATGCACATGCTGCTCCCTCTGCCTGAAGCACTGGCTCACCAAGAGCCAAAGGGCTTGCTTCCTCACCTCCTTCAGGGCTTGGCTCCAAAATCACCCTCTACATGAGGCCACCCCTGCCCCCTATACCCAGAACCACAGAACCCCATCCGCAGGCTGGCATGTCCTATCCCTCTTTGCCACTTTTTCTTTTTTCCCATTGTATGTAGCACCTTCTGCTTCACCAAATGATCTGCTCATGTCTTTTTTCACTGACTGTCTCATCTCACTGTGAGGCAAGCTCCATGAAGCAGGTGCATCCCTCTTGTCTACTGCTGGGCCCCAGTGCCTACAGGACAGCCTAGAAGTAAAAGCAAGATGCCAGTGACACTGAAAGACAGGAGCCACTAACTACTTAGGGGCCAAACTTTGCTCTTCAGCTGGGATCTGTGCTGGGAATAGGTCTTTGAGGGTGGGAAGAAGGCCAGATGATCCTGAGGAAGTTGTCATGCTTGCCTAGGCAGTGATGTTAAAAAGACACTGAAGAAACACAGGCCCAGGTAAACGGAAGGGGAGAGACTTTAGGAAGCCAGAGTTTCTCCAGGTGAAAACACTCAAAGGAGATCCAGGACCTGGTTGTCTTAATTTGACCTTGCCTGAAGGCTACATTTTAGCCTTTTGTTTTAGATTATGGAAGTTATAAATTGAGAAAGTGAAAGACATAACAAAAAGGTATGAAATCTAGACTAAAATGCATCCTAAAATGAAGAACCAACACAAAAAAGGCCAAAATCAAACTAAAAAGTAAGCAGAGGACATAAGCAAGCAGATTGGCTCACCAAAAAGAAAAAACCAACAACAACAACAAAACAAACCACGTACAACAACAAACAACAGATGACCAATAATTGTATGAAGAAGGAGCCTTCCTCTCTCCTAATTAAAGAAGCAACACGAGGCCGGGTATGGTGGCTCACGCCTGTAATCCCAGCACTTTGGGAAACGAAGGGGGGTGGATCACAAGGTCAGGAGATCAAAAGAGACCATCCTGGCCAGCATGATGAGATGCCGTCTCTACTAAAAATACAAAACTTAGGCGGGCATGGTGGCGCATGCCTGTATTCCCAGCTAGTTGGGAGGCTGAGGCAGGGGAATTGCTTGAACCCGGGAGGCGGAGGTTGCAGTGAGCTGAGATGGTGCCACTGCACTCTAGCCTCTGTTGTGAGACCAAAAAAAAAAAAAAAAAAAAAAGAAGCAACACAAATGAAAACAATGATCCTATGTTCTCATATCAGATTGGTAAAGACTTACAAGTTGCAAGGCTGCAGGGAAAAAGGCATTTCCACACACTGGATAGTTCCATCAACTGGTACAATGCCCATTTTAATACATACAATCTCTGATCCAGCAATTTCTCTTCCGGAAATGTATCCTAAGCATAGTACCCACAGACATATCTGTAAGAATCCCCTCAGAGCATTGTTTCTAACAGCGGAAATGCTGCAATCAATCCAAATGTCTAACAGGGGACTACTTGCGCTCTGTAGTATGATCCCTTCACATTTTATTCACTTCTGTGCATGAAAAAAGATGCAGCAGGACACATAATAAACTGTGAATAGCATTTGTTTCTGCAGAGTGAAACTGCCCAGTGGAAACACTTCTTAATTTTTTACATTCTCTTTTCTATTAATTTTCTTTTGTTTTTTTGTCATAGGCCGTTTGTTTTCTTTTTCACCCTTTTTTTTTTTCTCTTTGTATTTTTAACCAGTGTGCTAACATTCGTTTTCTTATAACACTCCTTACTAGAATCAGTTTCTCCTGCTTCATCCGGTCGCTCACTCCTTCTCTTTGTGATAAAGAGGGTACCAGGAAGTGAATCAAAAAAGCCTAGAGCCTGCAGCCTGGGCTGCATAGAGAGCTATGTAGCTGCTGATTCTATTTCCAGAATGAAAAGAGAAGCCAGCCTGCTGGGACTCAGCCCCAAGTGGGAAGTGTCACTGCAGCTGTCTTCCCTCTCGAGGGCAGAGACCCCGGCTGCTCATTTGGCTCAGGCTGACCTAGAACCCTGAATACACCCAACTTAAAACCTCTGGGCTGTGCCCAGTCAGTTCCCATCATGGCCCAGGAACCATCAGAGAAGCCAAGTTTACCAGTGCTGGCCACCTGGATGAGCACAGAAATGCATCCTGGCAGCTCTCCCCCGCCTGCTGCTTGCTTCAAAGACCAGGTACATATCACCCCAGAGGGCCCTCATCAGGCCTCACACTGGAACCAGGCTAAGTCCTAGACTAGGGCCTCAAGTTCTCCTCTCACTTCTTAATACGCTATAATCAAAAACCTTTATATCATCAAAACTTAGCTAAAATTGAAGAACATAGGTATATTGCCCTCTCTGGAAAAAAGTGCCAAGGGGATTCCCTTTTCAATGTAATGTGTCCAGATGCAGTAGATCCTGCCTGTCATCTCAGTACCTTAGGAGGTTGAGGCAGGTGGACTGCTTGAGGCCAGGAGTTCGAAGTTACAGTGAGCACTGTAACTCGATCACACACTGCACTCCAGCCTGTGTGACAGAACGAGACTCTGTCTCTTAAAAAAATAATAATTCATCTGCTTCATCTGTCCCCTGATTAGGGGGGAAGTAATCCCTAGACTTCTTTTGTGTACCCAGAAAATGTGAAATAGCCCTACTGTTGCTGAGCACACACGAGTACGAGCAAGGGAAAAAGCCCCCTTCTCCAGGGAGGGTCCAGGTCTCGAGTCAATGTACCTTGGTTCTGTTGCACTCCATATGCTGTATTGTATCTTTATGTTGGAAGTTCTGCGCACCACACTCACCTGGTCTAGGGTCTTACAGCAGTCCACTAATACACCCACTGGCTGGGTGTCCTGTAAGCTCTCCTTCAACTCCTTCAGCTCCAGATCAGAAGGACCAAGACTCTCATCCTACCAGAGAGAGAAGGGGAAGGGTCTGTCACTGCCACAGGAGGATCAACATAGAACACACAGCTTCCAGGCCGGGTGCGGTGGTTCACGCCTATAATCCCAGGACTTTGGGAGGCCCAGGCGAGTGGATCACGAGCTCAGGAGTTCGAGACCAGCCTGACCAAGATAGCGAAACCCCGTCTCTAAAACAAACAAATAAATGAAAATGCAGCCTCCCCTAGACTCCTGGACCCCAGCACAGACTCACCGGAGTCTGTGGAGGCAGGGCCTCAATGGTGGCAATGTGGGAGGAGATGGGCAGGATGTTGAGCTGGTCATCAATGACGAGACACTTCTTACAAGAGGCCAGAGAGAGAATAAACCTAAAAAACAAAACCACAGCAATGACGTGTTGAGGAGGGCACGTAATGCCTACAAAAAGAGTATAACTTTTCTTCAAAAAAATCATTTGGCCCCAAGGGTTTCTAAGAAAGCCAGAAAAAGCCAAAACCCAGTTGGACAGCAGCGTGAGATGACTCAACACCTCCTCCACAAGGCACCTGAACATGCTTTATACAGCAAATCAGAAAACCAAGGACTCGTCCCACGAGATCAATTATAAGCCCTCCTGTTGCACATGACTGCCACTATTCCCTACACCACGTGGCCTTCCCCTCACCCTCCCAGCCTTGCTCTTTAGCACTGAGGTGTTTCAGGCCATCCTTAAATGAGGAATTCCAAACCCAACCCCTGGATGATCACCAGACACACAGGGAAAAAACACAAATGAATTCACCTTCTGTCACTAGGGAAAAGAAAGAAATAAAAGGAAAAAGGGGAAAAGAAAGTTCCCCAAAGAAACATAATACAAACGTTCTTGCATGCAGGAAAAAATGTTTGACTATAAAATTCAAACATCCTCTCACTGCACAAAAAAGATTTCACAGGCTTCTGTTCTATTCAGTAGCACACAGCTGCTCCTCCTGCTCTGCTCATTCCTCCAAGTTAGAACATCACAGATGGTTAAAATGAGAGAGGCCCCCATCAAGGCCCGGATTTCTACCCCTCTGCACTACTGATATTTTGGACCAGATAATTCTTTGGGGTGGAGACGTCCTGTGCACCACCATTTGTTCAGCAGCATCCCTGCCTCTACCCACTGGATGCCCACGGCACCCACCACCACCATCCCCAAAGTCATGGCAATCAAAACATTCCCAGACATTGCCAAATGTCCCCAGGGGGCCAAACAGCACCAGATGAGAACCACTGATTTAGGTCAAAATTTCTCACGGCGTTTCACATGGCGCTAACTGGTGTTCCCACCAACCCCCCAAAAGACTCTGTGGTAGAATAAATTTGGTAAACAATCAATCAGTTAAACAGGTCCCTGCTGCTGCAAGACTTTTCAGAGATTATAACAGACTGGGGTAAATCTTCATAAAGGAAAAACAGTATCAGTGTTTCCCAGACATACACGGCCAAACTCTCCTCATACGGTCCCTCTTGAAAGACTAGCGTTCTATGGCCAGGCATGGTGGCTCACGATTGTAATCCCACCACTTTGGGAGGCTGAGGCAGGCAGATCACTTGAAAGTCAGAAGTTCAGGACCAGCCTAGCCAACATGGTAAAACCTCGTCTCTACTAAAAATATAAAAATTAGCTGGGCATGGTAGTGCACTCCTATTTATCCCAGCTACTCGGGGAGGCTGAGGCATAAGAATCACTTGAACCCAGGAGACAGAGGTTGCAGCGGGCCAAGAGAGCAAGACTCCATCTCCAAAAAAATAAATAAATAAATAATGCAAAAAATGAGCCGAATGCAGTGGCAGGTGCCTGTAATCCCAGCTATTCAGGAGGCTGATGCAAGAGAATCACTTGACCCAGGAGGCGAAGGTTGCAGTGAGCCAAGATTATGCCACTACACTCCAGCCTGGGTGACAGAGGGAGACTCTGTCTCAAAAAAATAAAACAGAAATAAAAATATAAATAAATAAACATTTAATTTCGGATAACAAATAAAATTTCCATATTTGAAATTATGGGTGCTCCTTTGCTCAGAAGAAACATTTTGCCGCCTTTTCCTGCCTCTAATTACATCTCATCCCCTCCCATATTTCTCCTAATAATCATTGTTACTATCCCAATATGTCATATGCATTACAAAACGTCTGGAAAGACTAGTGTTCTATGAAATATCTCTGGTAAAGTGTGATCCAGAAAAATCACTCCTTTAAAAGATGAATAAGCTAAGGGCCAGAGACAGTAACCTGGTTTAACTGAACTGTCAGGGCTAGCAGCAAGACAAACTGAATTTTCCCGGCTCCAACTTTCTACTACATTTCACTGCTTCCAGCTAGTTTCACAACTACTGCTGCTGTCAAGAGTCTCATCATTTTTGGAATCTTGTACTACTTTCCCCAGCATAAAAGCAAAGCTTTCGGTTGAGTCCAACATAAAAATATCCCTCCCAATGTGGCTGCCCCACGATTGCGAGGAACTATAGACCTACCTTTCATTAAATCTTCCCACCACATCCTGATGGGCCTCAGTTCTGTACCTGGAATGCACATCCTAACAAAGAAGGACAACATCCATTAGCAAAGGCATGCACACAGTGCTGAGGACCAGGGTCCACATACAAAGCTCTATCAAAGGAGACACTGGCAACCTTGCTGGAAACAAAATCGCTCCTACATAACCTGCCGTGCCAAATGGTATTTGCTGAGACTGGGATCAGACACTGAATGCAACGATTCTTATTAAAATCTTTCGCTTTTCCACATTTTTTCTAGCATCCTAAGTTGTACTCATTTATTTCATAAAATTGACATGCTGTGTGCCAGACATGCTGTGTACATAAACTGGTGAACAAAGCATGACCTCTGTTCTCATGGTGCTTGGAGTGCCATGGGTGGAGGAAGAAAAACAAGTAGATAAATACAAATTCTGGCAAATGCTACATATGAAATATAGAATACACAGACAGCAAGTGGGGGGTCACTTATGTAGGGTAGTGAGCAAAGGCCTCTCTGAGATGGTAAGCTGAGGTCTGAAGGATAAGTAGGTAGCCACGTAAGGAGAGAGGAAGAACAAACTGATGTGAGCACAAAGTCATTCATTCACTCTCAAACATCTAAGGAATGCTTACTAAATGCCAGGCACTCTTCTAAGATCTGGGAATGCAACAGCAAAGAAAACTCTGTTTCAATGAAATTTATTTATTTTTATTTTTTGAGACAGAGTCTCGCTCTGTCACCCAGGCTAGAGTACACAGGGGCAATCTCGGCTCACTGCAAACTCTACCTCCCAAGCTCAAGCGATTCTCCTGCCTCCCTAATAGCTGGAATTACAGGTGTGCACCACCATACTTGGCTAATTTTTTTTTGTATTTGTAGTAGAAATGGGGTTTCACCATGTTGGCCAGGCTGGTCTCAAACTCCTGACCTCGGGTGATCTGCCCACCTCAGCCTCCCAAAGTCCTGGGATTACAGGCGTGAGCCACTGCACCTCACCCGCCAATGAAATTTAGAGACTAGTACAGGAGGACAGACAAAAAATAACTTAAACTGTCAATTGCTTTGAAGAAAAATAAAGCTGGTTCAGGAGTGACAGGCACAGCTGCCTACTCTAAATGGGGTGTGAGGAAAGACCACACAGATGAGGTGTTATCTGAGCAGGGACTTGAATGCAATGAGGAAGTGAGCCAGGCAGAGGCCCAGAGGAAGCACATTCCAGTGGGAACACGAAGTGCCAAGGCCCTCGCATGAGTGTGTGCTGGGCATGTCTGAGGACTTTCCAGGAGGCCAAAAGGGCTGCAGCACAAGTGATAATGGGAGTAGTAATGACAGGAAGCAGCCCCTAAGATTTGAGGAAAGTCCATTTCATCAGATAAATGCAGCTCAGGAAACCCTAAGTCCAATCCAACCACCATTCCTGAGCTGCTGGGCATGGGCGTGACTAAAATATTTGCCTCTGAACGTGGACTTGGCAACACTGATGGAGTGAGGAGACCAGCTCTGCATCAGGTGAGACGTATCCCTAACTCCTCACCACGTCCTCAATGTCTTTTGCTTGGGGAGAACACAGTCTCTGCTGGAGTTGAAATTCTTGCCAAACTGGGAGTACAACTAGCAAATGTTCCTTAGTCATCCATTAGGATAAGGGCCAGAGGAGTCTGCACATGGTTCTGTTTTTGCAATACACAAATTTAGGCACTGGCATTGCTCCTTCACAGCATCATCCCAGAACATTTAACTACATAAAAGCTGCATCATATCTGAATCTCACTGGTGTAGAATTTGCAAGTGCCTGAAAACAAAATTCAGAGATGCCTAGGCACACTCAGGGACCCCGAGATTTAACCACAGTGACTTTTTCATGAGTTAGCATCAAAGAGCTCTAGCCCAGAGGCTGTGCTGACTGCTCACTGGAGCTGCACAACAGGAATTCTTCAAAGAAAGCAGAACACAGCAAAAACAGATTTACTTGAACCTTCAAAATTAAGTTAAAAAACAGATGCTTACCATGGTCATTGTGTACAATTGCTTGAGTGAGTTCATGGTCCGTAGGAGGATGACCACCAGCCCACCACCTTCCACTGTTTCTACAGTCCTGGCCAGCAAGTTCGGAGTTAAGGCTTCAAAATCCTGGAAGAAAGGGACTTTAGAAAGGGCTGGTCATTCGAATAGCAATCCAAGGAACTTTTTTTTTTTCTTGAGATGGAGTCTCGCTCTGTTGCCCAGGCTAGAGTGCAGTGGCACAATCTTGGCTCACCACCCACCTGGGCCTCCCAAAGTGCTGGGATTACAGGCATGAGCCACCGCGCCTGGCCCAACCCAAGGGACTCTTAACCAAAAGCCAAGTGATAAGGCAAAAATGGGGCTTCAGAGCACAAAGCCAAGACCATTCTTCTCACCTTGACTCCCAGGATACACAAGTAGGGAGTACCACAGAAGAGGGCCCAGCCCTCGAATATACAAATACCTGGTTTTATATGCCAAAAATAAAAATATATATATGAGACATTATTAGTTTTATATGTCAAAAATGTCTCTGATAAAATCCTATTTGGAAACAGATTTTCCAGCCTTCATTGATTCATACTTGAATCTGAGAAACACCTTAACAATCATTTTCTGATATTTATAGCTCAAACCTGTTTGACGAAACTATACCACATGGGGGAGCTACTGCTCACAGGAGTCATTACTCAGGAAACTAACCAAGGTAGCAAGCAGACCACTCCCTACAAATCAGTGATTACCCAGGGCATTCCCCACAGAAAAGGTGAAAATGAGGCGAAATGCTCTCTTTTTTGGTCTCCAAGGTGCGATGCAAGCCAGCAGTAAAGGAGACAACCCATATTTTGCAAGGTATGTAACTTGACACAATAATGGGTGTATGTGATATGATAAACAGTCGTAGGTGTATATGATAAACACGCAAAAATGTGGGGATTTGTGCTTAATTTTGTTTTGTCTTTTTTTGGGAGGATGGGGAAGGGAGGTGGCACAGGAGTCAAAGAAACAAAGAATAAAACAAAGACCACCAGAGCTTACATACACATACACACACACACACACACACACACACACACACACACACACACACAGTGAAACTTAGTCTATTAACTTGCCAGGTAAGAGAATACACACCAGTGCAGAAATCCACCAAGTAGTCTCTGAGAGGTAAAGTGAGGGGTGTTTAAGCACAAAAGGGCTAGAAGGGCCTTCATGGTGGGTATGATACTCGGGTGCTCTGGACAGGACATTTAAGTGCATTGGTCTGTACCCAGTTGGAAAACAAGTCCCACTGCTCACTGGACAAGAAAGTCTTCAATGAATGCCAAAAAGGACCCGGGGTCCTAGAGGCTCTCAAGCCTCTGGCATTTGCTTTATCAGCTTTAGCTAGTTAGAACCAGTTATAATACAGCATCGCTTCAGTTCTGGTGTCTCTAGACAAGTGCTGATTTCAGTAGAAAATTCTCTTTTTATATGGGGTAGGTGATTAAATGTACTTTGGAAAGTGGCCAGGACTTCCACTAATAATGCTTGGGGACAGGGAACATGGGACTTTTCCCTCCTTACTGTATGCTTGTTCCCAGTGGAAAGCCAGGCAGCCCATGCAACCCTCAAGACTCTGACTTCAGTCACAGGCTAGAGGAAGCCACCCACCTGCAGCACACACATGCCAAAGGTATTGCCCAGGATCTTGTGGGTCTCATTGTAGTAGCAGTAGCGAATGTTTGTGGCTGCTATGAAGAGTTCAAAGGGGTCATCCTGCTTCACGTTCAATGTTCCATTCTTTATTTTCTTCTGCAGCTGTCGCATTCTTTTCTTCCGGTGACTGCAATCACATGCCCCCAATCCCATGACAGCCAGTTAACCAGAGAGGCTAAAGAGCTGGAACCAGGGACAGATTCAGTGATCACCCATGTAGACCTCCAGAGCTGGTAGGGAACTTGAAAAGTGTGAGGCCAATTTCAGGTGGAGGGCAGTGGAGAGGCATTAGAGTGCTTACGGGCTTGGGGTAAGCATGATAAATCAGCTGGGTGCGGTAGTTTACGCCTGTAATCCCAGCACTTCAGGAGGCCAAGGCTGGCAGATCACAAGGTCAGGAGTTCAAGACCAGCCTGGCCAATATATAGTGAAGTCCTGTCTCTAATAAGAATACCAAAAAAATTAAATAAATAAAAAAAGAGTGGCAAGTCCATGTGTGAACACTGCTATTTTGCTGTGACCTTCAACAAATACTTCGCTTTAAAAGATGGGTAATAGGGTAGCTAACCCTCACATTTGGCCAAAGCCAGAGCTTGAAACCAAACCTGAGCAGCCTCATTACCTCAGTCATAAGCCAATGCTTCAACTACACTGTGCTGTTTCCCAGAGATCCTGGGAAAGACGAGGTGATGGCATGTTACTTTATTCATCCTTCCCAGGTGACTTCCTCCCCAAGAAGGTGGGATTGTGTCTTCAAGGGCAGGTCTTACATAAGATAATAATGATATAGGACAAGGGATTAGAATGGAATCTGGATGTCTCTAAGGAATCCCTGAATTTTCCTTTAGTCTTAAAAACCCTGAACATCCAGCTGCTATTTACCTTTCCTCTACCAAAACAGAGAACTAGAATGTTCTAGAATAGAGGATTACAGCTGATCAAAATTTTACCTTTACCATAGTTCTCTTAACTTAATAGCTAGAACAAAGGCCTTTCCTCCTGTGGGCCTCCACCTTCTCATCTATGAACCAAGGCAGTGGCTGAGTTTATCTCCACTGTCCTTTCTGGCTCAGGCCTTAAGCCCATGACTTACAAGCAGGCATTAGCTTGAACACAATGCTCTGCCAGATCAAGACAGGGGTGGGGCAGAAGAGCTTACAGCTCATAGAGGAACAAAAATAGATTTTTAGAAGTAAAGCCAGGTGGTTTAAATTCAAAAGGCAAATCTGCCTGGAAGACTTTGAACTGCCTAATTCCACATCCATCTCACATCTGTCGAATGAAAAATATTGAAAACCAGAAGCCCTAAAAACTTAAAATTCTGGGACAGGCAATAGGCCTTATTCTCAATCTGTATTAAAAATGCCTACCTCTCTAATTATGAATGTATACATAACAGAATACCAATTACGGTTCAAAACTATATACCAGTAATATACACCTAGATGCTGACAATACCTAGATGGCAAGATGCTTTTTATTTTCATCTTTGGGTTTTCTGCACTTTTCACATTTCGACCGTAAGGCTCTTATAACTGTCTGGTTTCTTTTAGGCAGAATCCCTTTCCTTTAAGGCCACAGGACAAGGAATAGTTTAGCCTCTGGTACTAATTTAAATTAAAATAACTTTACAGCTGTTAACAATACACCCAACTCAACATACACTGAGTACCTATGACAACCTGCTAAATCAGCTGAAAATATGAAAATACAAACATAAATAGGAGAGGGCTCCCAAATGAATGAGCTTATCACCTGGAAGTAAAAAAAAAATGAACGTAAGTCACAGTACGTAAGTGACGCTACCCCAAAACAATAGCATCCAGTGACAAGCATTACAGGAGAAGGACAAATGCAGAGGAAGGTAGAGGAACCATCAGGTATGACTGAGGGGCTCGGGAAAAGCTTCATGGAGGAAGCAGGCCCTGAAAAACGGGGAGAATTTCAATAGGTGATATCAGAGGGGTGGAATTGGGATTCCAAGCAGAGGAGACAACATGAGCAAAGAAAAGCAAGGAGATTAGTTACAGCATAAAGCAGCCAGAGCTGGAGACAGGCTTTCAGAGTCAGATCGGAGATGAGCACATTTGGAAATCAGAAGAGGCCCAAGGACAGAATCATACTTGCCAGCTAGGTTTAGAGTAAGGAGACAAGATCCAGGGAAAGAGAAGAGCTCAGGAAGGTGGTCTGAGTAAAGATACTGAGGCCAAAAAGGGTGACTGTTTCTGAGGTGACGCCACGGTGGGTTATTCCCGGGGAACAGCACTCCCCAACCCACCCCAGACTTCTCCAAACGCAAAGCTGTAGGCAGAACTTCCAACTTTCCACTATACTATGACAAACCCCACCCTCTTCTGGCCAGGGTTGGGCATCTTTCCACTAGAATTTTGGGGAAAAGTCTGACTTCCTCATGGCTGGGCCTGAAACATGGAAAACGCAAGTGTTATTTCTGCTAGGGGGACAACAGAAAACAGAAAGCTGATCTGCAGTGAGAAAGCTGGTCTGCACAGAGCAGATAGGCCGAGATGACAAATTAAGCTGGGAGCATTAGCACTCTGGCTCTAGATCACCCGTGAGCAGGACTGAAATCTTATCCCCTTGGATTCCAGAAAATACCCCATATACTTCAATGGAATCCCTTTGTGCCAAATTGTGTTTGTGTTGGAAGTTTATTATCTATGACTAAAAGTCTTGACTACCACAGCTTCAAACAGCCAACTGTCAAATACAGCAGTGAACTGGTAGATGAGGCAGAGCTCTGAAGAGTGGAGAGAGAAAGAGAAAAGTTGATTCACTAGGCAACAAGATGCTAGGGATATCTAATGGCACAATTTGATCACCATTACAGAGGCAGAAACCAGACTGCAAAAGCAGCTACTAAGTGCAAAGATTTCTGCTTTAGAGTCTATGGCAATAAAAATGGGGGAAAATGCTAACCTGAGAGAGAAATCTGGGTATGCATCTAAGCAACTTTTGATAACAGAAAAATCTGGGCATGTTTACAGGAAGTAGAAAGTTCCCAAAGGGTATGCAGTGACCAGCAGAGCAAAGACAAAAGGTCCAGAAAGAGGTGGGGCGTGGAGATACAGCTACACAAAGGGGTTTTCCTTGGACATGGGATAAGGCACATCCCCCCCATGAAGGATGCGAAGAAAAAAAAGAGATAGTGAAAAGGTGGAATAAATTTGAGGTAGGAAAGACAATTTGAAGGAACTTGCATGAGTTGGGCTTAATCAGCCTAGAAAAGCAGGAAGGAAAACCATACGCCAAAGGCAAGGCATTGGACCGGTGACTTAAAAAGCATGAAAATGATCTGAAACTTATTTTCAGGAATGAAGAGAGGTTATCAGCTCCATATGTCCTCAGAGATAGCACCTCCACTAAAGACCCAAAAGAAATATGTCAAGGAATCATTTCCTGGCACTTAATGCGCAGGAATTGTGAGTTAGATAAATCACATGAAGAGCCCAGCTTACCTGCTAAACCCCAGCTCTTTCTTGTAACACCACAGCACCGAAGGCCGAGCCTTCACAGTTGCTTTGGATAACATGTGATGAAGTATTACCACCTGTCAAACAAAAAAGTCACAGAATTTCAGGCACAAAAGAGACTTTAGAGACTGCCAGGCCTAAGACCTCATTTAACAGATATGGAAACTAAATTGAGAGCCAGGACTAGAAGCCAGGTCACAGAGAGTTAACTTTGTGGTCAACCCACCATTCCAGGCTTCCAAAGGTATTAGCTTGTCTGCTAATAAATTGCTAATAAGTCTAAATACAGAGAATTCGCCACTTCCAGGAAATAAAGAAAGGTTCCCACTAGGCATCTTACCACACAGAGATCTTAATGCCATTATGTCCTGAAACCCCAGAGTGATTAAATATGCTGACTCTCTAGACAAGATAAAAAGTAATTCAGGAAGCATTTACCAGGTCATACCTGATCTTTTCCTCGATCCCCGACTACAACAAAGAGAGATCTTTGCCGCTCAGCTACCCCATTCTCAATGAGAATCCGGATTCGGTTATCCACCTTTTTCCGATGCATGGTGAAAAATTATTACTAAAAGAGAAAGAAATACAACTGACCATGTGCACTAGATTATGTCTAAGGAACATTAGCTGGCTGCCTCTTGTGGGGCCAGGGCCTGTGCTAGGCATATTTATAAATATTGTCTTACTTAACCCTCAAAGAGCTCCAAAGGGAAGAGATCAGCCTCTAGTTTTAAACTTAGAAAACCTTGGGCTTGGGAGGTGAGAAAAATCTTCCCTTAGCCTGGGAAGCCTGTAATTCAACTCTATTAGAAAAAAATTGTTTTAAGTCAGAAACTTGAATATTCAAAAAAGTAGCAGAATGACTAAAATAAATAATGGCATAACCAAATATCCAAAGCACTTTTGTTTGTTTTTGAGATGAAGTCTTGCTCTGTCACAGGCTGGGGTGCAGCAGTGCAATCTCGGCTCACTGCAACCACTGCCTCCCAGGTTCAAGTGATCCTCCCGCCTCAGGCTCTCGAGTAGTTTAGGCTACAGGTGCAAGCCACCATGCCCAGCTAATTTTTCATATTTTTAGTACAGACGGGGTTTCACCATGTTGGCCAGGATGGTCTCGATCTCTTGACCTCATGATCTGCCCGCCTCAGCATCCCAAAGTGCCAGGGTTATAGGTGTGAGCCACCGCACCTGGCCAAGCATTTTTAATAACTGAAGATATGGATACAGATGTTTATGACAGGGTCATAACAAAATAAAGTATGATGCCATTTCTTATACATACACATAACAAAGAAAAAAAAAGACTGGAAAAAAATACCAAAGTGTAAAATAGCTATTTCTGGATGGTGGGACTTTTATCTTGTTCTTTTGCTTTTGTGGAGTCTTAAAAAATTCACGTTACTAATAAAGTCAAGTAAACAAAATCAATAAATATCAATGAATAATTCCATGATGTAATGTATCCAACGGTTTCCTCATGTTAGGGAAAACTATACTGAAGCCTTTGTACAGGCAGACCTGAAAAGTTCTCCCCCAGCGCGGTGGCTCACACCTGTAATCCCAGCACTTTGGGAGGCTGAGATGGGTGGATCACCTGAGGTAAGGAATTCGAGACCAGCCTAGCCAACATGGCGAAACCCCATCTCTACTAAAAATACAAAACTTAGTCAGGAGTGTTGGTGGGCGCCTGCAGTCCCAGCTACAGGAGAGGCTGAGGCAAGAGAATCACTCGAACTGGAGAGGTGGAAGATGCAATGAGCTGAGATTGTGCCACTGCATTCCAGCCTAGGTGACAGAGCAAGACTCTGTCACAAAAAAAAAAAAAAAAAAAAAGTTCTGTGATTACCTACAGTAAAATATTGTATCATCACAATACATCAAAAAACCATCAGAAAATATCACTTATATTACTACAATGTAAAAGTGATATGAAACTTAGAAACTCCAGTACCTACTGCATTCTAAACATAAAGCTCATTGACTGAACATTAACTGTCCCTTCTAACCTCCCAATGCAAACAAAGATTTTAGCATATGTCATACTATAACACATTAAGTCACTATCAAGGACCCCAATTTACAAATAAAGGAGAAAGTATAAAGAATTCAAGTATCCCGAGGCAGAAAAACGACAGACAGAATTCATACTCCAGTCTTCCTGACTCCAGAGCCTGAGCTCCTCCCAGTTCACCAATCTTCTCAACTTGTAAACCTTGTGTTGCCTGCCACATAAAGATTCCGCAAAATCAATCAACAACCAATTAATGGGGGCTGCCTTTTGCTCTAGCTACTGTGGGACCCCCAGAAGTAGTACCAGAAGGCCCATTACTTCAAGCTTGCATTTTTCTTGAAGAAGATATTTAAGGGAATGAGATGAGGAACAAGAACACAGATAAATTAGATGTAAAAATAATAACTACAGTGAAGGGTCAAATGAAGGAAGGGCTGAGATTACTATGGTCTGAAGTTGTCATGGAAGGCCTGTTGGGGAAGGCCTTGAAGGAGATTATTTTTCACTCACTCCTTCATTTACCTACACATAACATCTATGTGCCAGGCACCACTTTAGGTGCATTGGCAAACAAAACCAAGTCCTGAATGATGTGACTCCTGATTTAAAAAAAAATGTATAAAGGAACGCGCACAGTGAAGCATTTCACAACGCAGAAGGATCTGGCATCACATTACCTCAGTTCAAAGCCCAGAGCTGCAACCAGGCACTGCGGGCAAGCTCCACGGAAAGCAAGTATTGTCACCCACCCATTCACCCCGACTCTCCAGTTACAGGCACTTAAAGGGTGGGTATCGAGCCACGCAACCCCCAAGGACGCTCAAAAAGCACGCGCCGAGAACGGCTGCGTTTGGGAGAGGCGATTGCTATCTAGGAGCGCACCAAAAGAGGGGTGGAGGACAGTGGGGGTAGGCCGTCCGGATGCACAGCCTTCATCCTCAGGCCGGTCCCCTCTTGGTCCAGGAAGAAGACAGTTGCCAAAATCGGCATCCATACCTTGCCCTCCCGCCTTTGGTACCTGCGCCCGGACCCTGGCGGATCCCAGCCAGTGGAGAAGCGGAAACACGTGGGAGCACGGAACAACTCCGAAAGACAAGGCACAGCTGACTGCCCCTAGTGGATGCCTGGTAGCCAACTCTCGGAGTTAGCCTCGCTTGGCAGCACGCGTCCTCAGGCGCTAGCAGGCACCACGTGTCTAAGCGCAATAAAGTCGCCGGCGACGGCAAGCGAGAAGGGACCACCCTCAACTCTGTCGCTGAGTAATGACGTAAGGCTCCAGGGGCGAAGCCGCGGCCTAGACGTCCAGCGCAGTTGCACGTTTTAGTCTCACTGCTCGCGGAAGCTGCGGTGTTGGGTGCTGTTTGCCACTCTCCACTCTGTTTATATCCGAACTAAGGTACCTTGGCTAAGAAGGGCAAAATAGATGTTCGCACCCCGAGGGCCTGCCCACGTAGGTCCAGGGTTTTCAGCGTTAGCCTGGATACGTGAGACACGACGGATCCAGGGATCTGTGTTCAATTAAACCGATCCCCGTAAGTTGAGGAAACTCGGCTAACAGACCTATCTTATTGGTCTCG
Source organism: Sapajus apella (assembly GCF_009761245.1). Classification (NCBI taxonomy): domain Eukaryota; kingdom Metazoa; phylum Chordata; class Mammalia; order Primates; family Cebidae; genus Sapajus; species Sapajus apella. The sequence continues at coordinate 28,550,336 of NW_022436954.1, forward strand.
CTTGGCCCTCCACCCCCACCGTTTTGATCTTACAGATGGGAATCCTGTAATCTACTCATGACTGCGGCCGCTGTACTTTGCAGGCTCCCTTTAATAAGCCTGTGTATGGTCGTCAAATGAAGTTACTCCCCCAGGGATCCCAGTTGAACTCCTCCAAGAACATGACTACAAGGACTACCTATACATAGTTTTGCATTCTTGACTTCGGGGCAGATCGCTGAACTTCAGAAAACATTATCAACTGCTCGATGTTTCCTCCTGGATACCGCAAATGTCTGAACCCAAACTCCTTTCCCAGATAGACACTTCCAGTTTTAATGTCAGCAGCAGCACCACCCATTTAGTCCAACATCCATCACCAAATTCTTTTCTAATTCATTCAGCAAAATTTCAATATGCCATACACTATTCTGCTTACAAGGGATAGTGACCAAAATGTTCCTGGCCCTCGTGGTTAATTCTAGTTTGTTTTAAATGCTGTTAAGCAAAAGTATCCGGTGAGTAAAGTGACTAAGGGTACACTATTTCAGAAGCGAACACCGAAGGCCTCCGCGGGAGTGACACTGGTTAGAGCAGACCCTAAATTTATAAAGAATGAGCCCTGGGAATATCTGAGCGAAAAGCTTTCCCATGCCTTAAGATATACATACAAAAGCTCTAAGAGGGAAAAAAAAATCCTGGCAAAGCAGTCAGTGTGGCCGAAGCAGTGGGCAAGTGAAGTAACGGTAAGGCAGGCCAGATAAAAGTATGGCATGAGGACCACATTCAGAATTTAATTCTAGTATGAGAAACCACTGCAGTTTGTGGGGGACAGAGAAATGAGAAAATCTGCTTTGCTCTCTTAAAAGGCTCATTTGGTTATGCAAAAATTAAACCACAGGAAGGCAAAGGTAGAAATAACGGCAACAATTATAACCTATTTTAGTCACCTGTGCTAGAATGGTAGTCGTGGTAGTGGTTAACAGTATTAAATGACTGGAGATTCAAGTTGGAAGCACATGGACTCACTTAAGGATACAGGATACAAAAGTAAAGTGAAGATGGTACACAAAACATATGCTTTGAGCAACTAGATAAATGGAGAACTGGTGTTGGGTAATCAAGGAGTTGACTTGGAATTTTGAGAAATTCCTATCAAGATGGTGAATATGAGTTTTGAGAGGTTTGGGACCTAGAAATATTTAGGACTAAAACGCTGTTCATATTCAAAATCATGGGACTGGATGAGATTACCCAGGGAAGATTTTAGCTAGAGATGAATCTGACATCCAAGGCCTGGAGAAATCAGCAAAGGATGCTGATGAGTGTCCAGTGAGATAGGGAATCTATACAATCCATTCACCACCACCCCCATCCCCACCTTCATGTTGCAATCCATTTCTCATGAGCCACTCCAACAAGCCTCACCATCTCTTGACCCATATATGTTGTTCTCAACACTGCATTGTGTTCTTTAAATGGTAATTTTATTAAGTGAACCACCATCCCCACCCCAAATAATACACACAGTTTTTTTTTTTTTTTTTTTTTTTTTTTTGAGAGGGGTTCTCGTTTTTTGCCCCGGGGTGGGGAGCGGGGGAGCACAATCTGGGCTCACTTAAACTCCCCCTCCTGGGAGCCAAGCGATTATTCTGTCTCAGCCTCCTGAATAGCTGGGACTACAAGCACACGCCACCACACCCAGCTAATTTTTGTATTTTTAGTAAGGACGGGATTTCACCGTATTATCCAGGTTGGTCTCGAACCCCTGAACTCATGATCTGCCCACCTCAGCCTCCCAAAGTGCTGGGATTACAGGTTTGAGCCACTGTGCCTGGCCCAACCAACACACAGAATAGTTTGCAACTGTCCTTAAGAGACGAAACTTAACATGGAATGCAACTATTAACACTGCCCATGGTAACCTTTACCTGTTTCTCTAACCTGTAACTCTGCTAGTCCTTTCTTTCCACTTGAGCGTGATAACTTTCTCGGTCACTGGTGATCAGATGTTTAGATATTTCTTCTCTCCCCTTTGACTAGTCTACTATTCCTCATCCTTCAAATCTAGCTCAGTTACCTCTCTCATCATTTTAACTAAGGTATAAACTTTGTCATGGCTTTAACATCTACCATCAACACATTGCTCCATCATGTCATTTGCTACACCTTGGTGTCGCATCAGTGTATTTGATTAGACAGTTCAAGGAAAGCAGAAACCACAGTGATTTTGTCACCACTAAATGCCTAGTGCTTGGCATGATGCTGGGTAAAGGATACCCTAATTTGCTGAATAAAGCCTTAGTTCAGTGACTTAAAACAGTGTGTATCCCTATTAAACACATTACTTACAGTTGGTATTTCCAAATAAGCAATAATACACAAATGCCTTTGCTACATGATCAGAACCAAATGCTGGTCTTCTACTCCCTATACTCAAAACAGCCATACTGCTGCACGTAACTGGAATGGACTTCAAAAGAGCTTGTTAAAGTAGGAGAGTAGTAGTAGTAGAGGTTGAGAAGTGTATTAGATGAGGCTATATTAGATTTATAATTATATTAGATTTCTTTAATAAACCTTTTCCTCTCCTCGTACCAGTAGCACTTCTTCACTTAACAGCTTTGCTTGATGGTTTTTAACAACTTAAGCAGACTTCGTTCAAGGACAGTGAGAAAAACAGGCTTTCATATAACTTAAAGTAATTTTAAACATTCACTAGTCTTCTCCAATATGTCTGTAGAATTCAAAATGGAAAAAGGTATGAAGATGAGCTTTAGCAATTTACTTTTGTTTTCCTGGGGAGGGGGTTCCTCCCCATTAATTCCATAAAAAGGACAAGATCAAGAGCAATACCGATTCTTTGAAATTCATCAGTTAAACCTAGAATGCTTAACAAGAACTCAAGTGGGATGCAGATTAAAATGAGGAGTCTGAGTTTGGCGCTTACCTGCATTCCATTTCTTCTAGTTATATTACTGAAAATATAATGAACAAACTTCCTAAAACACTTAGGAAGCTGATTGCTCAACCAGTTGTTAACTGAACGCCTCAGTTAATGAACCTTCTGAGAATAAGCATACATTCTCATGTCTCCTGTAAGTGGAAAAATCTCCCACATAAGAGTTGCATATAAGAGGAGACAAAAGAACTGTAGAAGCTAACTGATTAGAAATATTTAAAGGATATTTGTTTTAATATCAAGGTACAATGATTGAAATAACTTTTTCATAGTATTTACGAATTATTAAGATCTGGAAATAAAACTGCCCCAATCAAGGAATCAATGACATTCTACCTTTTTGAGTTTTTAAAGTTTCACATCCATATGAGATGATTTATATTGTGCATATACAAAAGTATTTTATACGTGAGCTTGCTACACCAAGAGGCTACAGTGAGGTGTGACATCGTTTCCTGGAAACTCTATGAAAATATGCATTTGACCAAACAAAAGGCCTTCTGCAGCTAGGACAAGCATTCATGTATTATACAGAATACTTAGAACCAAGATTCAGATCTTAATAAGACTTGTTGAAAAGTTCTCTGCCCCATAATGTGATACCCCTTTAAAAATATGGTCTGAGTAGAGACATAAGATACACATTGAAACTGTGATGGCAAAATAACCAAAAATAGAAAAATAGTTCAAAAAAATGAAACAATTCTTTGAAAAACATACATAGGAAGTCAAACTATGAACACCTTTACACATTCACAACATCTGCACTAATGCACAGAAGTTCAAAACCTCAAAGGCATTTTCCCCCCATCCCTTGTCTGAACTGATTCATAGAGATCACTGTGTAAAGAACTTACTTCAATCCTGATTGTAAATGTCATTAAATTATTTTCTACACAGATAGCAAATTTAGTTTTATATAGGATTGCAAGCATACATCATCTAGGGATTACCCAGTAAACCACAAATGTTTTATCCATCCCCCTAAGATACAGGTAACATATGGTTGTGGTACATCCCAGGCAGATGTCATTTACAGCACGCAAGGGGAGGTGCTAGCAAAAGAAATACTCATTTGCCAAAGTAACAGGTTAACCCTTCCAATATGATGTACCACAACCACACATGAGAAAAGTCAAGAACTTATTTTATTTTATTTTAAAATAAACATTGAAGATACCCCATTTCCCACCACCCTACAAAACTTTTGAATGTGGAATGTTCAACAGCCTATCCATTTTGGTAGGTTACAAAACCAGCAAAAACTCCAGTTGTCTAATGATGAATGTTTGAGAATAGTTTTGTTTTTAAATAGCTGAGCACCTACTGGAAAAATTCCTTGGCTAAATGCTGAAAATAAAATTTAATTTTTGCACAGAAAATACCATTAACTTAGTAGCCTTTGCTTAAAGGTGGGATTAATTCTCCATGAAGTCAGAATGAGACAATAAGCAGCATTAAGTTCATAGGCACACAGAACTAGTGCTCAAACTGCTAGCACAAATTCCAACAGAGTACATAAGGCTAAGTTACTACTCAAGTGTCCATTTCCATCAAATTTAGAGACTCTCCCTATGCATCTAAGGGAAGGAATCATCACTTTGAATATAAATGCTTCCAGGAGAAAAGGAGAATTCAGTTAAGGTTAAATTAGACAAAAGATAAGTGCAAGTACTAGAGAAATGTTGCTGGAGATAACCATAAAATTTGTGACACTAACGTGGCATGGGGTGAATCACATAAGCTGCTAGCTGTTGAACACCAGTGTTTCAAGATACAACTTTTATAAACATGTTTTATTTCTTTTGCTTATACCATCAGAACTGAAACTACTGTCTAAGTCATTTCCCTGAAACAGGGAAATCAATCTAAAACACATACTGGTGCCTTTCAAAAGATAGCCATTTAAAAGGGTGGTAGCAGCAGGCATTTGATATCTTTTCCTTTTAAAAAAAGCTTTCAAGCTGAAGGAAAAACATGTGACCAAGAGTGTTATGATTATCCACTAGAGATTTTCATCAGTACCTGTACGAATTTAGGTGACAATACAGCAAAATCCAAGGATTAGTGACAGACAATGTACATGTCATAAGGAATGATAGATAGTACCAATCCTTACAAAAGTCATTGTCTCAAAGAAACTGTTAAGTATTCAAAAAGGTATCTAAATATTTCACATTAAGTACAGAAGCGGCCATCCAGATTACATCCCGTATTTGTTGCATATTTTTCAAAAAGTGCCAATCAAAGCCTAATTTTGCATCTTGGCTTTGTCTTATACAGTATCAGCTGTTAAAAAGCATTTTACATGTGTTTTTAAACCACAGTTGTTTGGCCAGATGAACAGTGCTGTCAAAGCTGGTAGCCAGCCTTATATGTGTGATTAGGACCCATGCATAATCTGGTATGCATCTAAACGTTCAGTGCTCCAATTTTACTGGAAAAGCTGTGAAATGCAGTTGTTCTGCCAAACCACACTCCACTCCTTTCATCTTCCTTTCTAGGGAAATATTTTAGTTTGTCAGTTACCACTGAATAACGAGGGCTGACCTGTAGATTTTATCCAATGTCAAAAAAGTCAATCTTGCCTTTTTCAAGCCACTTCAAATAACTATGGAGATTATTATCACCCTGTAAAGTATATTGTTTTACTCCTAAGCAAGGGTGAGGAATCTGAGTATCATGTGCAAGGCTCAAGATGACGCTTAGGACAGAACATGCAGAGTAAAAATAGTTTCCTTCCATATCCAGGTAATATAAAGCTGACAACTGTAGTCCTGTCTTTATGGGATGAAAACAGTCCCTTTACAATAAGTTTCCTGAAAGGGAGAACAAATAGATAATAACTCTTCTGGTAACATATTATGGTACACTGGCCAGTGTGTTTTTGGCGATTAAACATAATCCTGTGAATCAGATTAATTCACTTGCTGAGTGTTCATTTGCGGCATCCCTCTGTTGGGTCTTGGGGGCCCTCCACGACCTAGAAGACAAAAATGGCATTTGATTTTTCTTTCAAATATTTGTTTTGCCTTCAAGCAGATTTTCATCTGAAGTAAGAAGCATGTGGGCAGCTGTCACCACATTATTAGGCTTAAGAGGTCAATTCTTCAGTGTTCAAGTTTCCCCTGTCCTGGAAGTTGTCATGCGCAAATTTGCTCATGTTCTCTTAGCTAAAAGAAGCGTAGAGCTAATGGAGTATTCCACCAGTACTCATTCATTCATTCATTCAACAAGTATTTATTGAGTGCCTACTATGTGCCAGGCACTGTCATCAGGCGTTGGGAATAGATACAGCAGTGAAGACAGACAAGGTACCTGCTCTCATGGAGCTTACATTCTAGTGTACACTCTAGCTTACATTTCAGTAGTAACATCATACTATCAAAATTAATAAAAGCACCAGAATGAAAACAGACCTTATTACCTAAACTGTTAAAAAGAAACTACATAACATTCAAAATTGTATAATGACTTTTAACAGATAAAATAACTTTTTACATGCTGTTAAAACAGATTTTAACTATCAGTTAACTCAACTTTCATCAAATATGCTACAAGGTGGGAAAGAAGAACATAACCCACATTCACATGCAAATATCCTTTGATACTTCTAGTCAAGTCAGTAATTCCCAAGTGATCCATTAATTTTTAGAAAAATGTACCTTTTTCCTGGCCAGTTTCTACTAGCATTCAAATCAAAGTACTTTGTAATTCCTCCTTAACACACATTTTACAGGTTATGGCCAATAAATAGAGGAAACCTATTTGATGTTTAACCTCCCTCAAATCAGAGAACCATTTAGAATTTCAGACTACATGAAATGCTAGCTCTAATTGTTAAATAGGCTAACATCCTATCAAAATGGGAAGTAGTCTTCTAATAGTAAAAGAAAAACAAAAACTCTTCAAACCTTTTTAAGTACAGTTCAATAAGTTAGGAATTTGGGAGTTTTGTTTAAAAGTCAGACTTGATATTTGTATCACTAATAGAAGTCCAAAAGACACTGCAAATTCCTTTAGTTCTATCACTTCTAAATGGTTCTCTAAATGTTAACTATGGCTTATCTGGCCATTAAAGGGTGTCTGGCCCTAAAATATAATAGGCATGTTTCAAAAAATGAAGAGGAATAATAAATTTATATAAATGTTCAATCTCATTCCAAAAATGTCTTACAAAAATGTTTCAGTAAGTACTTCCTAAAAACATTTAGCAGGTTTTAGGACCTGAAAAATAATTTTCAGTTGGAAAAACACTTTTTCTGAGGAAAAGAATATGTTCTGGTTTTCAAGACAATTTATATAGTAACAGGGAAAGTCATTCAAAAATTAAAATTTGGGTTCAAGATTAAGTTTTAGAAACAGAGCATTTCATTTAATCCCTAGCAACAAGTCTGGAAAGGATAAATGTATTCCTAACATGCAGACTATGAACAGCTCTTCCAAGGCCAGAACAGAAGCTCCACTTAGGAGCTAGGATCACCACCACAAAATATTACCTCGTGGGGCTCCCCGTGGTCCACTCTGCCCAGAGCCTCGCTTGAAATTCTGCTGATATCCATCCTAAAAGACAAGCTAGTTAGTATTGAAAAGATACTTTTTAAAAAATGCTTACCCATCTATTCTTTCAGTCTAACACTCAATACAGAAATCTTCCTTAATCTTTTAGACACTTCAGTTTATCACAGCTACACCATATTTTGTAATTGCACTTCTACTATTCTCAAGAACATTAAGTGAAATGTATTTCTCTGCTCTTGGAAATCACTGTCTTTAACAGATTTTACTGAAGGAGTACTTATGTCGAGTGCTAAAAAGCTTTTGTTTCAAGAGTATCTTGGACACCATAAAGTTAACCCCAAATTAGTTTAGGTTCATTAAGCAACTACACTAAGCCACTTTCATTGGTTACTTAGCTCAGGCTTATATTAGAACTGGTTTACCTACCCGTTGATAGCCAGAGTAATCCCGGGGAGCACTGAACTGAGACTGTGTATAACCACTGTTTGGAGTGTTAGAGAATGAAGGGCGGTAACCATCATATCCTCCTAAAATTTAGGACAAGAAAAAAAATAATTTTCTTATTCACAAGGAACTTTACCTTCTTATTAATGAAGATGGGAAAAAAGTAAAAAATTATAAGCCAGGCTAGTGATTCAAATTAATTTCCAATTTCCTGTCTTGATCCAATCTGTTTATAAATTTCTGTAAGTACTAACTGCCTCTCAGAAGATAAACTTCTAACCCATCTATGCATGTAAACACACACACACCCATACAAACATAATAAACAATCCCCATAAGGTCTGGTAATGTGGAAAACACTATCCTCCGATATAGTGGTAGACATGAAATTGACATAACCAAATGAACAAAAATTCCATGATTTGTTATTTAAATAACAAATTATACCAAATATACAAATAAACAAATTATAACAATTGTACCAAACTATATATTTTGTTTAAACTGTACATAAGAGGCTAATGCAGACAGACACATCCTTCCCAAAAAACTGTGTGATATACGTTACAAATAAAGAAAGAATCTGAACTAGTAAAAGGTCATTAGAACTTCCTTTATTTTTTACCTCTGAATCCATTGGCAGGGCCCCGGTATCCATTCATCAAGCCTCTAGCACCACGGGAACCTCCACGAGACACACCACGGCTATTGTAATAGGGCTGACTGCTACGTGGAAATCCAGTGTTCTGCTGAGGAGGCTGCTGGTGGTTACCAGTCACTTGATGGGACTGGTCTGGGGAACCATGGTATGTGCCCACCACTATAATTTTAGAAAGAAAGAAAAAGTATACATCACACACGTATGTACATATGGACAAATGTATGTGTGTATGTGTGTGTGTATATATATACACACACACACACACACACAGCTCATTACTGTTTGTTCTCCCATGAACAAGAAAGTTTAAGAAGTGTCTTATACAGTCTCCTTTAAGTTTAATCCTTAAATTTGCAAACAACAATAAGGAAAACTACACATGAATAGTCTCTTACCTTTCTCCTACCCTTAGACTAATCTAATGGGGGTAAAATTCTCCAACCACAATTCCAAACCATTGAAAGCAGGGCGCTTCCACACAAATTATATGAAAGGCTATATTAACGTCTCCTGAAAGGCATCTACCTTTTAGCACAAGAGACCCAAAATAAAAGATTTACACATACTACAATTACCATTTAGTACCATTTAATTACTTCTTTTCATTATAAAGCTCCTTAGTGGTAGAAGTTTTCTTATTCTTTTAAATAACCTTAGGAGGCAGCTGCCTGGCACCAAGCAGCCTGAAAGTGCCCCAGCCTAGAAGCTAAATAACCTTTGGTACTTAGCAAAACAACTCTCTCATATTTAAACAGCTATATGGTAGAACATGCCATCAATAACATAGCTTAATCAGGAGGCCTTCAGCTTATAGCCCTTAATGCCAAATTCCAATTCAAAGTATTTTAAGTGGGAAGTACGGCCAATTTAGAAGACAATTACATGGCACTCAACCCACTTGAAGGTAAGGTTCTAGAAGGTACACACTAACATATATACAAGCTCCATCCACAATGGAGAGAGTTCTAGAATGTAGAAACTTTCGAAAATTAAATACAAAGGAACAATGTTATAATTCAAAGAGGAGAAAAAAAGGGTGCTAAAAGTATCTTTGGGGGGTGAGGAAGATAAGAGAAAAAGGGAAGGCCCACACACTAAAAACAAGGGTCAGAAGCTGTTGGCCAACCCAAATCTCCCCTTTTGGGACAGAGAAAAAAGCAGCTGTATGACTCTTGAAAATCTTTACCTGACCTATTTTACATCCTTAAGAAACTCCAAATACATTAATAGTTGTTAGAATCCTATTTTGCAATGAAAGCACTAGGGAATACCTAGAAGGAAAACAGAGAGTCATGGCTCCTCTTTAACTATTTAATAAACCAACTAAATCATTCAGTGTCATCTTTTTATATAGACTGCCTTATACTATATTCCCATAATTTAAAATAAGTGAATGACAAGTACACATAACATTTTCCATATAAAAAGGTTCACTTGTATGCATTAGAATCACTTTTTATCAATAACAACTTTTATTAATTTTGATCAAATCTCACTGTAAGAAATTGATAGCAAGGCTGGATGCAGTGGCTCACACCTGTAATCCCAGCACTTTGGGAGGCTGACGCAAGCAGATTGCTTGAGCTAAGGAGTTCGAGGACACCAGCTGGGCAACAAAATGAGAACCCATCTCAACAACAACAAAACTACAAAAAATAGCAAGGCATGGTGGTGCATGTCTGTGGTCCCAGCTACTTGGGAGGGTGAGGTGGGAGGATGGCTTGAACCTGGGAGGCAGAGTTTGCAGTGAGCCGAGATGGCACCAGCACACTCCAGCCTGGGTGACAGAGCCAGACCCTGTCTCAAAAAAGGGAAGGAAAAAGGAAAGAAAAGAAGGAACTCACAGCAGAACAACTTAAGTGTGATCTTTATTTTATTTAATTTTTACTTTTGAGACAAGGTCTAGCTCTCTCGCCCAGTGTTGTTGAGGCTGGAGTGCAGTCACGTGATCATGGCTCACTGCAACCTTGAACTCCTAGGCTCAAAGTAATCCTCCAGCCTCAGCTTCCTAAGTGGCTACGACTACAGGCATTTGCCACCTCGCCCTGCTAATTTTTGTATTTATTTTATAGAGGTAGGGCTCTATGTTGCCCAGGCTGGTCTCAAACTCCTGGTAGCAAGCAGGCCTCCCAAAGAGCTGGGATTACAGGCATGAGCCACCAAACCCAGCCTTCATTTTATCTTAAAATACCCAAATTCCTACTTAAATTTTGGTAAAGTATAAACTTATAGGCTATTTTAAAAAGCTAAAGATTCTTTTATCATGTTCCTGATTAGATACTAATTCAAATTAAAACAAAATTTCCAGAATGATGGGACATACTGAAATGATTTGTTCAACAACTATTCAGGCCAAGCACAGTAGTTCACACCTGTTGTAATCCCAGCACTTTGGAAGGCCAAGACGGGTAGATCACCTGAGGCCAGGAATTCAAGACCAGTCTGCTCAATGTAGCAAAACCCTGTCTCTACTAATAACATAAAAATATAGCCAGGCATGGTAGTGTACACCTATAATCCCAGCTACTTGGGAGACTGAGGCAGGAGAATCACTTGAACCGGGGAGGCAGAGAGAGGTTGCAGTGAGGTGAGATCGCGCCATTGCACTCCAGCCTAAGCACCAAGAGCAAAACTCCATCTCAAAAACAGACAGACAAACAAAGGCCAGGAATGGTGGCTCATGCCTGTCAGTACTTTGGGAGGCCGAGGTGAGTGGATCATCTACAGTCAGGAGTTTGAGACCAACCTGACCAACATGGAGAAACCCCGTTTCTACTAAAAATACAAAATTAGCCAGGCGTAGTGGTGCATGCCTGTAATCCCAGCTACTCGAGAGACTGAGGCAAGAGAATTGCTTGAACCTGGGAGGCGGAAGCTGTGGTGAGCCAAGATCGCGCCATTGTACTCCAGCCTGGGAAACAAGAGCAAAACTCTTGTCTCAAAAACAAAAAAACAAAAATCAGAGGGCCTACAACATGCCAGACACTGTCCTAGACACAAGGGATACCTTACCAACACATAGTTCACCTTACCAACACATAGATCTTGCCTAAATTGAAGCTTTATTCTAATGGAAGATAATAAATGAATAAAGTATACATACAAAGTAAAAACAAAATAGGATAAAAATGAGGCACCAAATGAGTGAGCTATATTTGAAAAAGTGATGAATAGAGGCGATATTTAAGCACAAACTTGCAAGAAGTCAAGAAGCAAGCAATACAAGAGACATAAATTTAAAAGATCTATTATATGACATGATGGCTCTGGTCAATAACAATGTATTATAGTACTCTTGAAAATAGAGTAGATTTTTAAGAGTTCACACCACACACACACACAAAAAAAAGGCAAGTATGTAATGTAATGCAAATGTTGATTAGGCTGGCTTAGCCATTCCACAATGTATACGTATTATTTCATCATGAACTCCTGGCCTGAAGCAATCCTCCCACCCCAACCTCAAATGTAGCTGGGATTACAGGTACGAGCCATTAAGCCTGGCCACAATGTATACACATTTTCAACACAGCATGCTGTATGTGATTAAAAGATATCTATATATATTTATAGTTTCTATTTCTCCATTAAAAATAAATGAACTTAAGAAGAAAAAAAAAACAGAAAAAGCAATCCATATACTTATCAGTGGGATAAAGTTTTGCCAAGAAGGAAAGTATCAAGGCCCTGAGAATAAGGAGAACTTGCTGCATACCTGACTGGTGTGAGTATAAGGAAGAAAATGCATATAGTATATGCATATAGAACAAGATAAAGGCTGGGGCCAGATCATATAGGATTTTGTAAACCAAAGTAAGAACTTTGGATTCCTTTTCTAAATGCATTGGGAAGCCACTAGAAGATTTGCAAATAGGAGAGACATCTGACTTTGTATTTTAAAAGGATCACTCTAGGCTGGCTGCAGTGGCTCACACCTGTAATCCCAGCACTTTGGGAGGCTGAAGCAGGCGAATCACCTGAGGTCAGGAATTCAAGACCACAACGGCCAACATGATGAAACTCCGTCTCTACTAAAATTACAAAAATTAGTTGGGCATGGTGGCGAGTGCCTGTAATCCTAGCTACTCGGGAGGCTGAGACAGGAGAACCCTTGATTCTCCTGAGACAAGAGAATTGCTTGAACCCAGGAGGTGGAGGTTGCAGTGAACCGAGACCGTGCCCTTGCACTCCAACCTGGGCACAAGAGGGAAACTGACTCAAAAAAAAAAAAAAAAAAATCACTCTGGCTACTGTGTTGAGAACAGAGTGGGCTAAAAGAGTCAAGAGTCAAGTTAGGAGACAACTGCAATATTCCAGATAGGAGGTCATGGCTACCTAAAATTATAGTAGCGGTATGAACGTGTTTTAAAAAGCAAGGTATATGGGCTGATTTTATGTTTTTATTGAAAATATCATATTATTATTTATAATTAATGTATATTTTGAAATGGTAACAGAAGGTTATCTAGCTCAAGGGCCTCACAATCAGGAAAGTCAAGCAGGATGCAAGGGCAAGACAGTTTCAAATAAATGGGTACAAGGGCAAAAGTAACCAAGTCAAATGACTGATTACTTTTAATTTCACCACACCATCTGAAAAAAAAAAACACAAAAAAAAATCAGCACAATGTCCAAAGGTTCCAAATATACCTTCTCCACAACCAACTTATGAGTATATGGCAGTGAAGGAGTTTTAAAACACATGGCAGGCCAGGTATGGTGGCTCACACCTGTAATCCCAGCACTACGGTAGGCTGAGACAGGCAGAACACTTGAGGCCAGACCAGGAGTTTCAGACGACCCTGGACAATATGGTGAAACACAAAAAAACAACGAATTAGCCAGGCGTGGTGGCACATGCCTGAAGGTCCAGCTACTTGGGAGACTGAGGTAGGATGATCCCTTGAACCCAGAGGCAGAGGTTACAGTGAGCCGTGATCACGCCACTAGTTTTTATCATTGAGAAGCTGAGCATAATATAACTGACAATTTCTATAATTTCTATCAGAGCATGGAAGACTCAAGCTTCATACTAGTGATACTGAATGCTACGGGGTATGTAAGAATTTACTATTTAAAAATCTATAATGCTGATCCAAGTTTACCAATAAATTGAATAATTAGAAAATTTTACAACTTTTTAAAATCAGGCTGACTAAAGTATTAACTCCTCTGATTTTAGCAGAAATTGCTAGTTTGTTGTGGGATTCCAATTAAATTCCAAATAATTAAACCAAAGACCTCAATAAGACATTAAAAGACCTAAGAAGACTTAAAGAATCTGGCTGGGAATGGTGGCTCATGCCTATAATCCCAACGTGTTGAAAGGTAGAGATGGGAGGACTACTTGAGGCTCCGAGTTTGATAAAAGCCTGTAGTCCCAGCTACTTGTGGGCGCGAGACGGGAAGATCACTTGAGCCCTGGAGTTAGAGGTTACAGTACACGATTATACCACTGTACTCCAGCCTGGGAGACAGACAGAGACCCCGTTTCTTAAAAATAAAAACAATCTAAAGAATCTCTATCGGGCTACACAACAAGGTAGTTCATGCCCATAATCCCACCACTCTGGGAGACAAAGGCAGTAAGTTCGCTTGAGGCCAGGAGTTGGAGACCAGCCTGGCAGCACAGTGAGCTCCTGGAGACCATGTCTCTACAAAAAAACACAAATGTCAGGGAGGTGGTGAGCACCTGTAGTCCCAACTACTTAGGAGGCTGAGGAAGGAGGATCCCGGAGTCCAGGAGTCTGAGGCTGCAGTGAGTTATGCTGGCATCACTGCATTCCAGCCTGGGCAACAAAGTAAGAACCTGTCTCAAATAAATAAAAGTGTCTCTACCTACATTACTATTGTGCCAGGTATGGTAACTAGCCAAATTATGACCTTATTTGACAAAATAGATTATATTTCAACCCAGTCCACGAAATGCAGCCACCATGAGTTTTTTAACTTTGTCTAACTGACTTAAATGCCAAATATCATGTTAGAAGCCTTCAATCAATTAACAATTGAAAGTATGGTTTATCACCAGATGCAATGGCTCACGCCTTTAATTCCAGCACTTCAGAAGGCTGAGGTGGGCAGACCACATGACCTCAGGAGTTCAAGACAAGCCTGGGCAACATGGTGAAACCCCAACTCTACCAAAAATACAAAAAATTCGCTGGGCGTGGTGGCACATGCATGTATTCCCAAGCTATTCAGGAGGCTGAGGTAGGGAGGATTGCTTGTGCCCAGGAGGCAGAGGTTGCAGTGAGCCGATATCACAGCACCGCACTCCAGCCTGGGTGACAGAGTGAGATCCCATCTCAAGAAAAAAAGTGTAGTTTATGGTAATTCAAGCAACGAATTTAATTCTATATAAATTACACAATGCAACAGAGATATTATGAAAGTTCAGTGACAAAAGGAAATGGGTATAAAGCCTCCCAAAATTGCATATAATTCACATATACAAGTACAGACTCAATTTAACTCATGATCTGCAATGAAAAATTCCTATGGTCTACTACTAAAACAGAAACTCTTGAACACCACCACTCTGAAGTCTACACTGTCCTAACACTGTCAATAACTGTGCTGGAAAGCAAGGAGCCAACGAGGTGACACTGGATTTCGTACCTGTTTGAAGCTGTTCTTGCTGAAGCTCTGT
This sequence comes from Sapajus apella, assembly GCF_009761245.1. NCBI lineage: Eukaryota > Metazoa > Chordata > Mammalia > Primates > Cebidae > Sapajus > Sapajus apella. The sequence continues at coordinate 28,565,555 of NW_022436954.1, forward strand.
TTGTTCTACTTGGTGAGGCTGACTAGAAAAGCTCTGGTTATAACTGGCCTGGTACTGATTTTGCTGTTTTAAAGTTTCTGGTTCATTAACAGGAGGAACTGGGGCATTCATATTGAACACCTGTTAGTAAATAAAGTAAATGATTAGTTCATCCTTTTATTCTCTGCTTTTAACATGGCCAAACTCAATGGTGGTTTTACCTCAGACATAAACAGACATCACAGAAGTCTCAAACACAAAAACATCACACACACACACACACACACACACACACACACAAAAACCCTTCAAGTGCTTCAATGTGGAAAAAGACATATATACCATATAGCACTTAAAGGGGAGTATAATAAGATGCTGTGAAATGGAAGTAGAGAATTAAAAAAAAAAAAAAAAAAAAAAAAAAAGGACATGAAATCAGCAGCCTTGGAAATGCTTTTACATATATGAGAAATCTTTAAAATATAAACTCTGGCCGGGCACAGTGGCTCACACCAGTAATCCTGGCACTTTGGGAGGCTGAGGCAGGCAGATCATCTGAGGCCAAAAGTTCAAGACCGGCCTGGCCAACATGGTGAAAACCCGTCTCTACTAAAAATACAACTGTAGTGAGCCGAGATCATGCCATTACACTCCAGGCCTGGGTGACAGAGCAAGACTCTGTCTCAATCAATCAATCAATAAGACAAACTCCTGATGCAGTATCACTTATAGAAATTTATTCTGTGAACTTTAACTAGGTTAAATGTTTTTTCATTTTTATTGACATTTTAATCGAAGGTTAAATATTTTAGTATTTAATCGTAGGAACTTTCCTCTGAGCACTGATTTAGCTGTGCCCCACAGATTATTGTATTATTATTTTCTAGAAATTCTCTAAAGGTGCTTGCTGAAGAATCAGGGTAAAGCATAACATCTGAAATTTACTTCAAAATACTTCAGTAAAATAAAAGATTAAGCAAATAAGGCAACTATTAAATCTAGGTAATGATTTTGTGGATGTTATATTAGTCTATTTCTCTCAATGTTTAAAATTCTGTTAATCAAATCAAAAGGGTAAAACTACAAAATAAGATGATGCAATTCATCACTCATAAGGCTAAAATTTATCTCTAGAATATCAGTTAATATCAGTAAATCTCTGGAATAATCAGTTTATGTTCAATTAAATATATCCTACAATTATGAAAGACGCAGACTCAAGTACAACTAAATGAAGACCTTTGATGAAACTCCATCAATGTGCAAAATGGAATGAGCTAAGAGAATAAAATTTTTTTAAAAAAGGAGATCGGGTGCAGTGGCTCACACCTGTAATGCAAGTACTTTGGGAGGCCAAGGTGGGCAGATCACCTGGTCAGTTCAAGACTAGCCTGGCCAACATGGCAAAACCCCGTCTCTACTAAAAATAGAAAAATTAGACAGGCATGGTAGCATATGCCTGTAGTCCCAGCTACTCCGAAGGCTGAGACAGGAGAATGGCTTGAACCCGGGAGGTGGAGGTTGCAGTGAGCCGAGATCGCGCCACTGCACTTCAGCCTGGCGACAGAGCAAGACTCCATCTCAAAAAAAAAAAAAAAGAAAGAAAGAAAGAAAAAATTGAAAATCTAGCATGATTTACATTATACACTAGGCACTTAATATTAGTTAATTTGCTTACCGTTTGCATGGATTGGAATGGAGCTGCATTTACATTGATTCCACTGCTATGTAAAGGTTTGCTTGTCCCAGCCTGAAATACTTGAGGCTGAGAAGCAGCAGGAAGGGATGATGATGCTGTAGTCTGGTCTGTATTTAAAGAGATTGTTGCCTAAACACAAAGTGAATAGATGCACTTTAGTGGTAAACTAAACTTAGCCAAACATAAAGTGAATAGACGTACTAAAGTGGTAAATTAATCTCGAACTTATGTATATTAACAAACTCAAGAATTTCATGAAAGCAAAGTAGGTCCAACAAGAAGAATCACTATATTAATGGTAATGCACCTCTGTCCAATTCATGAGTAAGTGCCTCATCAAATGTATGCAGCCTGGTAACAGAACTTGCCTGAATCTGATCGATTGGTTCCTTCTGTGGTCGTTGCTCTGTAGCATGAGAAGGCTGGTACAAGGGTTGAGATGCTGTATACCCCTCACTTGTGGATGACACCAAAGGAACCTAGACATAAGTAAAGAAATCAAAGCTTCTTTCTGCTTACAAAATTGACTGTTAAAAACAAGCTACCTCTAAGACACATGGCGCTAAGAAATAGATACAACTGCTAAAGAAGGCAGAAATACTACCATTTCTCTTTAAATTTGTGTAATATAAAACGTAAAAATTGCAAAAAGCATACTTTTGAAGCTCAACATTAAACAAACCCAAGTCTAATTATAAAAGCCCTCCGTAAGTACTTCTAAGATGGCAAAATCTGCACAAAATTTTAGAATTATGTCTAAACCATGTCTTCTGGAAATCTCCGTTCTAAATTAAAAAAAGCTTTTCATTAAAATAAATTATTTAAAATGCAAGACATAAGAAAAATTTAAAAAGTCATCAAAAGAAAAATAAACCTAAATATGGAAATAAAGGCTGACAGCTATCCACTACAATGAATTTGTTGAATTCCAACAGAACACTTGGACACTGATGAAATTCATACCTTTCTGTCATAAGCTAAGAAAGTAACCAAGGAACTAATTAAAACAAAAGTGAAAAAATATTTTAAAATTATATTTTAAAAACAGAGACGGTGTCTCGCTACATTGCCCACGCTGGTCTTGAATTCTTGACCTCAAGTGATCCTCCCATCTCAGCATCCTAAAGTGCTAGGATTATAGGCATGAGCTAATTCACCTGACCCTGAAAAAATAGCTACTCTTACCTGTGTGGCTTCTGGTTGTACAGGAACTTGAGTAGGCTGAGCAAGTCTAGATTCAGAATGAACTGCAAAGGTGACCAAAAAATTTGTCATATAAGATTAAATTTTTAGAAAAGCGTCTTTTAAATACTTTTTATTTCACCATTAAAGGCAATTTTTTTTTTTTTTTTTTTTTTTTTGAGACAGGGTCTCGCTCTGTCACCAAGGCTGGAGTGCAGTGGCGTGATCTTGGCTCACTGCAACCTCTGCCTCCCGGGCTCAAGTGATCCTGCCAACTCAGCCTTCCAAGTAGATGGGACTACAGGTGTATGTGCCACCACAGTCAGACAATTTTTGTATTTTTAGTACAGACAGGGTTTCGTCATGTTGCCCAGGTTGGTCTCAAACTCCTAGATTCAAGTAATCTGCCCATCTCAGTCTCCCAAAGTGCTGGGATTACAGGGATGAACCACCATGCCTGGTAATTAAAGGTAAATTTCTATAGTCAAACCACGAATAAACTTTTTAGCAATCATGAAATTGGGAAATGCAGATATAATTTTAGCTTTCAAGTGAGCATCTCTTTTACTAGCAGTGATTACTATTTAACAGTTTACTTTCACGATTGTTCTCTTTTTTCTAAGAGTAAAGTGTTAACGAGAATGCACTAACAAATAATCAGTACCATGAGAAAAACATTTAAAGCTGTAATAACAAAGTAGCATTATTCATACTCCAGACCTCAGATACACAGTATTCCGTTTTCATCTTTTCTTTCTTCTGAAACAGGGTCTCACTGTGTTGCCCAGGCTGGAGTTCAGTGGTGCCATCATAGCTAGCTGCAGCCTTAAACTCAGGGCTCAAACAATCCTCCCACCTTGGCTCACTCAGTAGCTAGGACTACAGGTGCAGGCCACCCTGCCAAGCTAAATTTTCTGTTTTGCTAATTTTTAAATTTTTTGCAGAGGCGAGGTCTCACTATGTTGCCCACACTGGTATCAAAACTCCTGGACTCAAGTAATCTTTCCCCACTTGGCTTCCCAAAGCACTGAGATTACAGGCGTGAGCTACCTGGCTCAACATATCTTAACATTACCAATTTTCAATTAATTTCAAATGTTTCTATAGAAAAAGGAAATTTAAGATATATTCTTTTTGAGAGCCTATATTCAACTCAGCATGCATCTTCTTGACAATTCCCATCACTCTCCCACCTCCCTTCCCAACAATGATTAAACAGATAATCAAAATTACAGAATCTTTGGTTAGTCATTTAGAAAGCACCCATTTCACTGGACAGTCTAATGGACTTAGCATTATGTAAATACCTAAATAGCCTTACAGGTCACATCAGTGCTATGTGTACTGATTTTCACACGATTTACCAGCTGAGAAAATGACATAATCTCTTCCTTTAGTAGGGCTCAGAAAATGAACACTAAAAACCATGAGGGCTTTCTTATAGGCTTCACCTTTGATTTGTTTCCTAACTCTTGGTAGAAATGTGAGATACAAGCTCCCTTTACTTCAGAAAAATCCTAACTACCTTACACCAAATAATTGTCATTAAACACACTTTTACTCAGCAACATCTTTTATGATATTTAAGATCATGCAACATTAAATAGGTTATTTTATTTAGTTCCACTTTTGTTCCACTAACATTGATGTGTTCTGGGAAAAAAAACCAAGATGACTCACAATCGCTAATAGTCCTGGAAGGAAGGTCCACTTAACCCAATGGAAGACACCAATTTTATTTAGTGCTACTACTTCAAATAATGGTTAAGTCCAAAAAGAGGCTGAAACTGTCTCGCAGTTTTCTCTCATCCCTTTGCCTCTTACATATTCCCTTACCCACTTCACTGCTGTGTATTATTTTTTAACGTAATAAAATCTAGAAATTCTCCCAGAATTCTGTAAGCATTCAAAGAAAGATACCTCTATTATTTTTACTCCTAGATTAATTTTGAAATTTTAAAAGCCAAGCAAAATTTCACTTGTTAAAGTTGCAAAAACAGGCAAAACTGGTCTATTACAGTCAGAGGTAATTGACTGAGGTTATCATTCAGGGCGAGGATAACTAGTGACTGAGAGGGAACGCAACATAGGTTTCTGGGGTACTGGTAATGTTTCATTTCTTAATCTAGGTGCAGGTGTTTTCAGTTTATGAGAACTCATTAAACTTGCATGTATATTTCTATGTCTACATACCAATAAAAAGTTTAAAAATAAACAATTACAAGGTTCCATTTTAAATTCAAATTATAGGAACAATAAGTTTTTTTAATCAAATTAAAAGGATCAAAATTTAATAGTCATTAAAATAAAATTAATTTTCACAAACTTTATAAAACCTGAAAGTACTGGCCTTATACTTCTCTCTCACATAAAAATGTACCCTACTAACCTGGAGGGCAAACCAGCTGGGGCATGTCCATGTTTTGTGCTGGATTCATAGGCTGTGCAGATACAATGGCAGGATCAAGTGTCTGGTTTTCAAAATCCAGCATTGAATCCTACAGGTTAAGTTAGGATAGAATAGAATAAAGTCAAATAATATAAACACTTAAACTTTCTGATACAGTGTTTGACTAAAATGAACATACCTGTATGAAATTATAGGGACCCTGCATCTGTGCCATAAGGTCTTGTACTCGCTGTCTTCTCACAAGGGGATCTGCTTGAGCCACTGGAGTCAAAGAGTGGGGCTCTGGTACTGAAGGGGATGCAGCCTGAGGTTGCTGCTGGAGTGAATTTACCACCTAAGTTAGGAAAAAAGGTTGAGAAGGAATAGGAGAGCAAAAAAGTTCCACTCATTACCATCATGATGGGTCCCCAAACTATATATACTATCCATACTATAAACAGAACAGGCTTTAATGTAGTTACCCAAATGTATGTACATTTATGCCAAATTTAACATTCTGTAAAATGTCATCACTTCTACACTGTTTCAGTTCCACAGGATCACTATGTACATTTCAGATTTATTTATCTATTTTTTTATTGTTTTTCGTTTTGAGGCAGTCTCACTCAGTCAGCCAGGCTGAAGCGCAGTGGCAAGGTCTTGGCTCGCTGCAACCTCAGTCTCCCAGATTCAAGCAATTCTCCTGCCTCAGCCTCCTGAGTAGCTGGGATTACAGTCACCTGTCAGAATGCCCAGCTAATTTTTGTATTTTTAGTAGAGACAGGGTTTCACCATGTTGCCAGGCTGGTCTTGAACTCCTGACCTCATGATCCACCCGCCTCAGCCTCCCAAAGCGCTGGGAATACAGGCATAAGACACCTCACTCAGCCTCAGATTTTATAAGCTACTTTCGAAGGAAGATTACCTGTGTGTGTTTACGTCTTAAAATAATGTATTTTTCTTAAAACTGCTATGTCTTCTATAGTAACTGAATTTATATATCTATGTCAAATATATCTGCCTCAGAACCTGGTACACAGCACTCAAGAAATGTTAGCTATTATTATCATCGTTCCATTTTCTCAGCCAACACCCCAGGATCAAGCTTTACCACCTCATCTAAACTGCTACAGAAGCCAAAGCTCAATTCTAGTAGTCTTTACCCAGCTCTAATAATTCCTCTGGTTATTGTTCTTATTCCCTGCTCTGCAAGGAAATCCTCACTAACTTTTATTACATCAAATTTATATTATTCTGTCTGGATTTAAAACTGGACACGTCATAACGGTTGAAACTAGGCAAAATCAGTTATTTCCTTTATAAACAACAAAGATAAAAATTGTTACCAAAGCAAAACCAAGAACTGTGTAGTACCAACTTCAAGATGTTCCAAAAATTTGTGCAATCTCATGTGGATAGCCTTTAGAAAGGCCTACCTACCAGATACTAAGAACAAACCACGCTGGCACAATGGTAAGTAGTATGCTCTTTTCAAAATGCAAAAAATACTACACTACAAAACACAATATACATGGCTTCCCAACTTTTTCCTACTATGTCAATGATAATCTTTCACTCTAATGTTCAATAAAACAAATACACTAATAGCTTAGTTTTACTTCTACATCCACGCTAATTCACCTCAATTACCTGGTTCCCCTAAAACCATATATCCCATCTACTCAGTCAAGGCTCAATGGGTTTGTACACCTCACATAGGCAGCTGACACTTGAACAACATGGGTTTGAACTGCACAGGTTCACTTATCCACATATTTTTTTTCAACCAGTACTCTTGGGATATGAAACACCTGTATATACGTGGGTCCTGCATATACATGGCACAACTTGAGTATGAGCAGATTTCGGTGTGTGTGTGGGTGTCCTAGAACCAATGCCCCTCGTATACCAAGGAACAACTGTAAATCACCACTCTACTAATCTTTTTGATTGATTTCTCTTCTAACCCTCCTGTAACATTTCTGAACTGCACTTTTTAATTAAGTAAATATACACTATTTTGTTGGGACTTTGTAGGGCAGTATTTTCATCCAAAGTGCCTTTCTGGGGTAATTACCTAATTCTTTATCTACCAACGGAAGATTTTGGTGCTCCAATAGAGGGATGAAGCTGCTGGCACAATTATAGCATCTTTGGGCCAGGTACAGTGGTTCACGCCTGCAATCCCAGCACTTTGGAAGGCTAAAGCAGGCAGATCACTTGAAGTCAGGAGTTCAAGACCAGCCTGGCCGGTGAAACCCCATCCCTACTGGGTAAGAGACAGACTGACTCAAAAATAAAAACAAACAAAAAAAATCTCTGGAATCTCTTTGGAGAATACGTTTTTTGTTGTTGTTGTTTTTACTTATTTTGAGACAGAGTCTCGCTCTGTCAGCCAGGCTGGAATACAGTGACATGATCTCAGCTTGCTACAACCTCTACCTCCCCAGTTCAAGCAATTCCCGAACCTCAGCCTCCCAAATAGCTGGAATTACAGGCATGCACCACCACACCCAGGTTTTTGTTAAATTGTTTCTAAAGTAGAGACAGGGTTTCACCATGTCAGCCAGGCTGGCCTTGAACTCCTGGCCTCATGTGATTGACCTGCCTCAGCCCCACAATGAGATTACAGGCATGAGCCACCATGTCCAGCCAGGAGAATGGTCTTGATAGAAGAATAACATACTAAAAAGAAAAGCATACTGCCCTCAGCTTAAAGCTGTTTTCCTGCACTTTGGAGGTGTCAAGACAGACATCTAAAAGAGGATCAAAAGGTAGGCCATGACCAATTGGTAAGGCTTACAAGTAATAAGGCATCACTGAGAACCTCAAGTACAAGTAACTTAAAGCTAACTCTTCCAATGATTAAGTTGTGACAATCAATAGGATGGTTCGGAGGCAGTCACAGAGCAGTAATATGAAGGGTATCACTGAACCAGACATAAGGGCCCGAAAAAAAGCATCATCTCAGTTGAGAGACAGCATTAGAAAACACTAGAGGAAGTCTACATACAGCCTGGTGACCAAACAGAATTAGGGTAAAGGAGGAGTACAAGATGATACCCCAACACACAGTTTATCACTGTGGGAGTCCAGATTTTTACAGAGCAACCTGATTTCAGAAAGAGACAAATTATGGTAACAGATAGATTAATCCGCAGGTAACTTTGCCTAAAATAAAATTTTTAAAACTGGTTCAGCAAAGCAGTGATCCTATTAAACATCTACAGGGATAAACATTCTTTTTTTTTTAAGTAACAGTCTAATGTAATGAGTTTGTTACTATAATAAATGTACTAATGATGCAAAAAACAATCTTAATTTGTTCTCAGTAAAGATAAAAATTACTAAATGAAGACAAAGACAACAACCTTGCAATACAGAGAACTCTTACCTCAACTGTTTCAACTGTCCACTCATCTACCTGCTCCTTTTCACCACTGGTGAACTGTGTTTCTGCCATGAATTGTCTATTTACATACTGCAAAGCAAAGCAAATATTTGAGAAATTTGTGTGAAAGGCAGCAAAGTAAAGGCAGCCATTAAATTAAAATCATACCTCTGTTGATTCAACTTCATTTTGCTCAGTGTACTCTTCTGCTGGCTCAGGTTCTAAGAGGTTAAAAAAAAAAATGGTGCACAACAAAGGATTTTTAGTTAAGTAATACTACTCTGTGTTAATACCGGTAGATACACGTCATTATACATTTGTCCAAACCTATAGAATTGTAACACTAAGCGTAAACCCAGATGTAAAATATGGACTTCAGGGGATAATGATGTGTCAGTGTAGGTTTATCAACTGTTAACAAATGTACCACTCTGGTGAGTGATGCTGATAACGAGGGAAGCTGTGCATCTGTGAGGATAGAACGTAAATGGGAAATCTCTATACCTTCCGTTCAGTTTTGCTGTGAACCTAGAATTGCTCTAAAAAATAAAATCAGCCGGGCACAATGTCTCACACCTGTATTCCAAGCACTTTGGGAGGCTGAGGAGGGTGGATCACTTGAGATCAGGAGTTCAAGACCACCCTGGTGAAACCCGGTCTCTATTAAAAATACAAAAAATTAGGCCAGGCACAGTGGCTCATGCCTGTAATCCCAACACTTTGGGAGGCCAAGGCAGGCAGATCATTTGAGGTCAGGAGATGGAGACCAGACTGACCAACATGGCGAAATCCCATCTCTACTAAACATACAAAAATTAGCCAGGTGTAGTGGTGCATGCCTGAAATCCCAGCTATTCTGGATGCTGAGGCAGGAGAACTACTTGAACCCAGGAGATGGAGGATGCAGTGAGCCAGAGAATATTGCACTCCAGCCTGGGCAACAGAATGAAACTCCGTCTCAAAAAAAAAAAAAAAAATTAACCGGGTGTGGTGATAGATGCCTAAAATCCCAGCTACTCAGGAGGCTGAGGCAAGAGAATCGCTTGAACCCGGGAGGCAGAGGTTACAGTGAGCCAAGATCAGGCCATTGCACTCCAGCCTGGGAAACAAATGCAAAACTCCATCTCAAAAAATAAAAATAAAGTCTATTTTTAGAAACGATGCCATAAAGTATAAGAAATTATTTTTAAAGTTAAGAATTCAACTAGGCCGGGCGTCATGGCTCACGCCTGTAATCACAGCACTTTGGAAGGCCAAGGCAGGGGGATCACCTGAGGTCAGGAGATTGAGATCAGCCTAACCAACATGGTGAAACTGTGTCTCTACTAAAAAATAGAAAAATTAGCCAGACGTGGTGGTGTGAGCCTGTAATCCCAGCTACTCAGGACGCTGAGGCACGAGAATCAATTGAACCGGGGAGGCAGAGGTTGTAGCAAGCTGAGAGATCATGCCACTATACTCCAGCCTGGGCAACACAGAGTCAGTCCCCTATCCCCACCCCTTCCCAAAAAAATAAAAATAAAACAAAATAAAAAGTATTCAACTTAAGGCTGGGCATAGTGACTCACGCCTGTCATCTCAGGACCTCAGGAGGCCAATGCGGGTGTATCACTTGAGGTCAGGAGTTCAAGATGAGCCTGGCCAATATAGTGAAACCCTATCTCTACTAAAGATACAAAAATCAACTGGGTGTGCTGGCATGCACCTGTGATCCCAGCTACTCGAAAGACCAAGGCAACTGAATCACTTGACCCTGGAAGGTGGAAATTGCAGTGAGTCAAGATCATGCCACTGCACTCCAGCCTTCGTAACAGAGCTAGACTCTGCCTCCAATGCTCCACCAAAAAAAAAAAAAAAAATTCAACTTAAATTCCAAATAAGTAGGCTGGCACAGTGGCTCACGCCTGTAATCCCAGCACTTTGGGAGGCTGAGGCGGGCAGATCACCTGTGGTCAGGAGTTCGAGACTAGCCTGACCAACACGGTGAAACCCTGTCGCTACTAAAAATACAAAATTAGCTGGGAGGGGTGGCATGGTGGCACATGCCTGTAATCTCAGCTACTTGGGAGGCTGAGGCAGGAGAATTGCTTGAACCTGGGAGGCAGAGGTTACAATGAGCCAAGATAGCACCCTTGCACTCCAGCCTGGGCAACAAATCTCAAAAAAAAAAAAAATTGCAAATAACTAAATAGTTCACCATCACATAATCTAAACTTATTTACAAAGTTAATTAACAGTATTTTATATATATATATATCATAAAAACATATTTAGAAAGTTTTCTTTACCATTTATTCCAGAATTACTTAAGTTCAATGATAGCTATTTCAGATAATGTATAATGCAAATAAAGAGCTACTATATTAAAATCACTCTCTAGTCTCATAAGTAATAGGATAAAGCAGCATACAGATTAACAATCTTACTTAGTAAAGTGTAAGAGGAGAGAAAAAGATTGTCTTATGTTTATCTCCAACTATTAATTCCACCAATATGCAATCTTCCCTTCTAGTTTCCACCTACTAGTTACCAGTTACTAAGTGCTTACCATGTGCCAGGCACTGTATACACACTTGACTTATTTTCTAAATGGGGAACCTGAGGTATAAGAGTTTTACTAACTTGCCCAAAGTTACAGAGCTAGTAAGTATTGAGGCCAAGATTTAAATCCAGGCACCCTGATTCTAAAACCCATGCTTTCATAACCATTGCAAAATTTATACTCCAATGTTTCCTTGTATTCAGAATTTTACTCATCAACTTAAGAGTTATCATAAAAATATTCAGTTAAGTGTCTAGCTATATAATTAATTTTACAATTAACTGGAAAAGACTCCTTGCCTTGGAGGAATTTATAGTTCAAGATCATCGAGTTATAATGTCCCCATGATTAAAACAAAACAAAACAAACTCATACTATTAATCCAATGCACTGGCATGGTAAATAGCAAATCTGAGCATTTCATACAAAAACCTATTTGAAAATCCTTGTAACAGTAGGCCTCACCCATACTCCTGCAATACTACTGCAAAAGTACTATCAGTTTTTAATAGTGATCAAGACTAATAAGACAAATGACTGATAATGAATACTTCTGGGAATTACTCTTAATCTGTCTTAACATGTTGTCATGCTTAAAGTCTCTTTAAAAATAAAATCTAGTGAGTGGGGGGCTAGGGGAGGGATAGCAGGGGTAGGGGGATTGGGGAGGGATAGCATTAGGAGAAACACCAAATGTAGATAACAGGGTGATGGATGCAACAAACTTCAACCATGGCATGTGTATACCTATGTAACGAACCTTCAGTTCTGCACATGTATCACAGAACTTAAAGTATAATAAAGAAATTCTCAAAAATATAAATATATATATAATAAAATCTAGTGTACTGTACATATATGAAAACTAAGTAAGTGTATCGCTTAAACTTGTAGCAAAATCAAATAAAACGAGGACCCTAAACTAAAGTTCATATCCACCTAATACTCACCAGCTTCAGCTACCTGGTCTTCAACTGTAGGTGCTGAGGCTGCCTCTTCTTCCTCACACAACCCATTCTGGTGGTTGTGGGTGCTGTCAAAGTAGTTTGACTGAAAAACACGCTCGACAATTTCCTTTAGAACTTTATCTTTAAAAAGAACATGAATTATGTTAGACTTATCTGAGGATGGCTGGCTTAAAAAAGATTCAACATTCTACAAAATACTGTGGTTAAAAAACAGCTGTTACTAAAACACATATACACATAAAAAAATTAAATTTCACCAAGAACAGAAATGTATTACGCAATGATACGGAACAAGAAGAATGTAGTTATATTAAACTTTATGGCTTTTTTGTTTGTTTGAGATGCAGTCTTGCTGTGTCACCCAGGCTGGAGTGCAGTGGCATGATCTCAGCTCATTGCAACCATCACCTCCCAGATTCAAACAATTCTCATTCCTCAGTCTCCCAAGTAGCTGAGATTACAGGCGTGCACCACCATGTCCGGTCAGTTCTTGTATTTTTAGTAGACACAGGGTTTCACCATGTTGCCCAGGTTGGTCTTGAACTTCTGACCTCAGGTGATCTGCCCACCTTGGCTTCCCAAAGGGCTGGGATTACAGGTGTGAGCCACCGCTCCCAGCCTGAACTTTATGTATTTCAAGTAAATTAGATAGGGGGAAAAAGATATCATTTAACATTTACTCATTCAGTAAGTATTTATTCAGTGCCTAATCTACATTAGGCAATATGCTAGGCAATGGGAATACAAAAAGGTATGTAAAGACACAATATCTCCCCTCATTTACCTTATGGTCTAACAGAGATGATATCAAATACAAATACAAAAAACTTACATCTGTGAAAAGTACTACACAGAGTACAATGGATTGCACCCAATCAGAGTGAGGCCACAAAAGGCTCTCCTAGTAAGTGCTACAAGAGTTGAAATCTAGAAGAGTAGAGGGAAAGAGTGTTTCAAGGTAGAGGAAACAGCATTACGAAGTCCTATACAAAGGATATCAAATACAAGAAAAGGAAAGGAAGCCACTGTGGCTGAAATGAAGGGGATAAAGAAAAAGCACAGGGAAAGATGTAGCTGGAAAAACTGGTTAAGAGCGAGACCATGAATGTCCTTGAAGTTAAGGACAAACTTATGTAAAATATAACTGAGATGACGCCACTTAATATTTTAAAGAGGGAGAGGGGTGGACTCAGTTGAGCAACTGCATCAGACAAGAAAAAGGCATAAAAGCAAAGGAGAAAGAGAAGTAGACAGTCAAAAGATATTTAAAGACAAACAAAAATTATCAGAATTTGGTGTACCAGGATGTTAAGAGAAAGTGTAGGGTAGAGGGGGAGACGTATAAAATTATTATTTTCAATTTCCTGGACTTGTATATTATTAATAGATATCTAATAGGGCCACTTCCTTATAGGTCACTGTAAAGAAAAATAAAATTTCAAGGACCATATTATATCAAAGCATTACAAAATTAATCCTAATAAACTGCCAACAAGTCTTTCAATAATGAACACGTCACGTTTTCCTTATTTCACTTCAGAGATTCCTGACTCAAAACTGTTTTCAACAACTTATAGATACAAATCAAATGGACATCAAAACACTAATTTGGGTATATTACTACCTTTCCATTGTAAAGGTGTTACATTCCTAAGATGTGGCAACAAGATTGGATAGAAAATAACCCGAAAACAAGCTATAAGCTTAAAAGTTTTTATAGGGCTGGGCGCGGTGGCTCAAGCCTGTAATCCCAGCACTTTGGGAGGCCGAGGCGGGTGGATCACGAGACGAGGTCAAGAGATCGAGACCATCCTGGTCAACATGGTGAAACCCCGTCTCTACTAAAAATACAAAAAATTAGCTGGGCATGGTGGTGCGTGCCTGTAATCCCAGCTACTCAGGAGGCCGAGGCAGGAGAATTGCCTGAACCCAGGAGGCGGAGATCGCGCCATTGCACTCCAGCCTGGGTAACATGAGTGAAACTCCGTCTCAAAAAAAAAAAAAAGTTTTTATAATACCTTTGTTACTCTTCAACAATGCTCATGAAAATCTGATGAAGCTTGACCTAAAACTACCTTTTTAAGCTAACAAGCTTATATATATAGAACTTGCAGAACTAAAAACAAGAAGGTAAACACATATTTTACAAAGAAATATAGACCAGAGTAAAAGTCAACAAACCAAGAAAATTATTTCTTAAATGAAGAAAAGGCAGACAAGGACTGGCACCCATTTTCTTAAAGCAAATATACTCTTCTAAATTTTGCCAATTAAAGTTCATCCCGTTTTGCTGATTAAAGCTTATAATCCAATCTGATTTCTTTTCAACCAACAGCTAAAAAAGCATAAACACAGACACTTTCATTTTACATTCAAAAACTTATCTTCCTAATTTAACCTTATAAATGGCAAAGAATCTATTCTCTGATTTAACAAGTTAAAATGAAAAATTACTAGTTTACTGAAAGAATGAAACTTAAATGCCCCCTTTTTAAAAAATCAGTTCATAGCTGCATGTTTGAGAATAAGGAACTCACATAGAAAATGAGACCAAGTATCAGCATATTTTAAATATCAAAAAATATTAACATCCCCAAATTAGTAGATGTTTAAGACAAACTAAAGAAAGACTTGGCCAGCTGAGGTGGCTCACGCCTGTAATCCCAGCACTTTGGGAGGCCGAGCAAGTGGATCATGAGGTCAGGAGTTCAAGACCAGACTGGCCAACATAGTAAAACTCTGTCTCTACTGAAAAAATACAAAAATTAGCTGGGCATGGTGGCTCGCGCCTGTAATCCCAGATACTTGGGAGGCTGAGGTAGGAGAACTGCTTGAACTGGGCCCCGGAAGGCGGAGGTTGCCGTGCGAGATGACAGCAATGCACTCCAGCCTGGGTTATAGAGCAAGACTCCATCTCAAAAAATAAAAAATAAAAAAGACTAAGGCAATAACCATGAGTAGAATGTATGAGATGTGGTAATTGTTTCATAAACTTCAGGCATAAAACAAACAGTCCATCTAATACCAAAAGCTCCAGAAAGTCAATGTGATGTCAATCTGTCCACCTCAAACACAGTTTAGTTACATGCAAGACCATGTGAAGCTAGGACTATCATATTCACAGTTTTAGTTGTTTCTTGCCGGTGTTTTGATTTCCACATTACAGAGAAAACGCACAAATATACAAAATGGAAATAAATCAAAAAATAGTAGATGATGTTATGTATACACTTCCAAATTTTTTTCAGTATTAAATAGGAAAACTAGCTGGATGCAGTGGTTCACGCCTGTAAATCCCAGCACATTGGGAGGCTTGGTAGGCAAATCACTTGAGGTAAGGTGTTCGACATCAGCCTGGCCAACATGGCAAAACCCCTCTCTACTAAAAATACAAAAGTTAGCTAGACATGATGGTGCATGCCTATAATGCCAGCTACTCGAGAGGCTGAGGTGGGAGAATCACTTGAACCCAGGAGGCAGAGGTTGCAGTGAGCTGAGATTGTGCCACTGTACTCCAGCCTAGGCAACACAGTGAGACTCTGTCCCAAAAAAAAAAAAAAAAAAAAACAATTAGGAAAACTATTTTCTCCCAAGTGAACTATGAACATAGGAAAACCAATTGTTAAAGATTCTAAGTTATGAAATCAAAGTTATCAGTGATACTCACAGGTGGTTCCACATACAGATTTTTCCTTCCCTTCCAGCAGGTCCCACAGGTGAATGGAGGCATGTTCATACTGTTCATTCAACCTTTTAATAGTAAAAAGCTAATTAATAACCTTTCAGTTGTCAACTTAAAGCAATATTCAGAAGTTTCTATTATCAAATACCACTATACCTCAAGCTCATGTCCCGTTCAGGGTCTACTAACTTATAGAATTCATCCAACAATGACAATTCCTCTTCGGACAATATTGGCACTCCATTCAAACCTTGTTTCAGGTCAGTTCGCACTTCATCATCTCCCAGTTTGTCCAAAACATACTGTAGCTCAAGTACAGTTTTTAAACGTTTCTGTTCAGCTTCTTCTCTCATCAGCTGCTCCCGACGTGCTGTCTTCTTTATTGTTTTCTGAATCTGCAAAACAATATAAACATATGACACCAAAACTTAGTTCAATCCATTTCAGGTCCAGCTTAAATAAGACATGTTTTACTCAATGAGTGAGATATGACCCCAATACACAGAAGGATGATTCCTGACTTACAAATATAGTTTTAAACATAATCTATTTTAAGCAATTATTAAAAATTTGTAACAGCTCTTTCCCTAGAAGGTATTTTAACTACTAAAATGTTACTCATGAAACAACGTGTTTGGGGCCTGTTTCAAAATAATCTAGAGGGCAAAGGGAGACAGGAAATAAATGTAGATTTATGTGAAATACGACTGACCATGAGATGATAAATACAGAAGCTGGGTACAGGTAAAAACAGTTTCACTGTATTGTTTTCTTTAGTTAGATATATATGTCTGAAGTTTTTCATCATTAGTATAAAAAGTAAAAATTTTATGAATTTGGAAATTATAGAGAAATTTAAAGGCTTGGGCCAATTAAAAAAGAAACCCAACCACAGCAACAATAAAAATCTCACCCCAATCTAGCTCCTCTATGGACAAACGACCCAAAGTTCTAACTTTAGGTATCTACTCATGACTCACAAGGAAATGCCAAAACACCACAACTGCCCCTTTGCCCCACATAATCCACTGCCAGTCTCAGACATTCCGTCTTACTTAAAAGAGTACCTAGTTTGTTTTTATGAATAAGATGATGCTGGTGGAGAAAAACAGATAAAGCTAAGTATGAACGTATTTTTTTCCACATTCTTCTTTTCTTCCCTGGAAAGGCTGAAAGGAAGGCATCAGTCAAACTCTATTATTTCTCTCCCTCTCTCTCATATCTAATATCTAGTTGAGGACAGAGAAAACAGCCATGGCAGTGTTTTACTTTCCACTTGTTCCCTCTTTCTCAAGCCTCACTCAGATGAACCAAGACACAGAAAACCAAAAATGGGGAAGCAGACGTGGGAGGAATGATGAAGGCCACAATAACAAGACAAATCTGTAATGGTAATACAGTGTGCAGAATAAATAATATCTTAGCATTAAATGGCAAGTGATAGCTGCAGTAAGCTGAAATGAGGCTACTGCATTCCAGCCTGGGCGAAAGAGTGAGACAGAGTTTCCCTCTTGTTGCCCAGGCTGGAGTCCAATGGTGCGATCTCGGCTCACTGCAACCTCCGCCTCCCAGGTTCAAGTGATTCTCGTGCCTCAGCCTTCTGAGTAGCTGGGATTACAAGCATGTGCCACCATGCCCGGCATTTTTGTATTATTAGCAGAGACATTTAGTAGATACATTTTTGTATTATTATTAGTTCTCTGTGTTGGTCAGGCTGGTCTTGAACTCCTGACCTCAAGTGATCTACCCACCTCAGCCTCCCAAAGTGCTGGGATTACAGGCATGAGGCACAGCACCCAGCCGCCAAGTGTTCTTTTTTTAAAAATACTTTTAAAAAATTTGAGGCAAGGTCTATGTTTCCAAGGCTGGTCTTGAACTCCCGGCTTCAAACAATCCTCTCACCTTAGCCTCCCAAAATAATAGGATTACAGGTATGAGCCACCATGCCCAACCAGGAAGGTCTTTCCTTTTTTTTTTTTTTTTTTTTCCTGTCTCACTCTGCTGCTGAGGAGTGCAGTGTGGCAAGGAGATCTTGGCTCAATGACACCTCCACCTCCCAAGTTCAAGCAGTTCTCCTGCCTCAGCCTCCTGGGATTACAGGTGCATGCCATCATGCCCAATTTTTGTATTTTTAGTAGAGATGGGGTTTCACTATGTTGGCCAGGCTGGTCTCAAACTCCTGGCCTCAGGCGATCTACCTGCCTTGGCCTCCCAAAGTGCTGGGATTACAGGCGCTGGCCACCACATGCTGCCCAGGAAGGTCTTTATAGGTAACTGGAGGCGGGAAACATAGGAAAGGGGCAGGAATGTAAAAGGAAGTTAAGTAAAATAAAGAAAGAAAGCTATTCTGGATGAAATGAAGAGCTCAAGAAGGAAGAAGGTGAAAAGGTAGGCCTGAGCCAGACTAAAGAAGTTCTTGAATGCAAACAAAGTTCGTTTAATAATTGTGGAAAGTATACTGAAGGATCAAAGATAGATAAAAGCTCTACTAATGAAGTCAAAGCTCAGAGAAAAGTCCTGAAAATATCAAAGTGTTACAAGAGAAGCAAAAAAGGATACAGGTATTTTCATTACACAGTGATAGTAACTTCCAAAATAGATGTTACATTAAACTGCATAGCAATCCTGCTTCTATTTCAAAAAAGCAAGAAAAAGAAATTGGGCAGGGTTCATCAAACTAAGTGGAATAAATCCCTACTTTGGTGCTACGGTCTGAATGCATCCCCTAAAATTCAAGTGTTGGAAACTTAATCTTCCCAATGCAATAGTGTTGGGAGCCTGGGCCTTTTGGAAGCTATCTAGAATGAATTACTACTACTATAAAAAGAGCTTGCAGGAGTGTGATCACTCTCTCTTGCCCTTAAGCCTTCAACCACCAGGTGAGGACATAGTAATGCAGCAAGATGCTAGTATCCTGATCTCGGACTTTCCAGCATCCAGAAGTGTGAGAAACAAATTTCTGTTCTTTACATACATATCCAGTCTCAGGCATTCCATTAGAGTAACACAAAGTTGACTAAGACACTAGGTACAAAATTAAATTAGTTTTTCTGTCAGGCAAAGATTTTCCTTCCCTAATCAACTATAATAAGTAATTCTAAGATTAAGTACTTGAAGCCAGGCACGTTGCCTCATGCCTGTAATCCCAACACTTTGGGAGGCTGAGGCAGACGGATCACCTGAGGTCAGGAGTTTGAGACCAGCCTGGCCAACATGGTGAAACCCTGTCCCTACTAAAAATACACAAATTAGGCAGGCATGGTAACTGAGGTCTATAGTCCCAGTTACTCGGGAGGCTGAGGCAGGATAATCAGTTGAAGCTGGGAGGTGAAGGCTGCAGTGAACTGAGATCACACCACTGCACTCCAGCCTGTGCAACAGAGCAAGACTCTGTCTCTAAAAGAAAAAAAAAAAATAAGTGCTTGAAATATATTAGTTATGCATCAAATACTGTTCTAAGCACAACCCTGTGAGGTAGATGAAATTATTATCACCATATTACAGATTAGAAAACAGAGGCATTGTAATGGCCTCTGCCCATCAGCCTCATTTTTCTAACCTATTGGTTCTGTTTCTCTGGAGAATCATGACTAATACAAAAACAGTGAAATTAAGCAACTCATCCATGGTCATACTACTAAGTCACAAAATTAGGATTCAACTCGGCAGTCTCCTTCTAGAATCAGATCTCTTCATCCCTATACTGCATTGTCTCATATAATAAACTTGTTTTTTGTTTCAACAAATTAGAGGCAACTTTATACATTCACTCATTGCTTAACAAACAAGGATACATTCTGAGAAATATGTCAGCAGGGAATTTCATCATTGTGCAAACATGGAGTGTACTTACACAACCTAGATAGTACAACCTACTACACACCTAGGCCATATGGTATAGCATATAACTCCTAGGCTACAAATGTGTACAGCATGTTACTATACTGACTACTGTAGGCAATTATAATACAGTAGCATTTATATATCTAAACATAATAGGTACAGAAATAATAGTTATTATATTCTAATGGGACTACCATCATATATGTGGCCCACAGTTGATTGAAACATCATTATATAGTATATTCCCGTATTTCAATGTTATTAGTCTTCTCCAAAGAAGCTGACACTTATTCAGATGGCTTAATTTTCTGGCCTCAACAAATTATCTGACTTTGCTTGCATTTAACTTTTGTCCTTATTCCCAAAGGTTTTTGTCACATGAAAAACCCACTATTACGTTGGATCAAGTGCTGACATAAGAGCACATTTGCCATATCCCTTAAGATTGCTGCCAGGCACGGTGGCTCACGCCTGTAATCCCAGCACTTTGGGAGGCCGAGGCGGGTGGATCACGAGGTCAAGAGATCGAGACCATCCTGGTCAACATGGTGAAACCCCGTCTCTACTAAAAATACAAAAAATTAGCTGGGCATGGTGGCGTGTGCCTGTAATCCCAGCTACTCAGGAGGCTGAGGCAGGAGAATTGCCTGAACCCAGGAGGCGGAGGTTGCGGTGAGCCGAGATCGCGCCATTGCACTCCAGCCTGGGTAACAAGAGCGAAACTCCATCTCAAAAAAAAAAAAGATTGCTAAAGCAGAGAATGATTACCAATTATATAAACAAGCTTCATTTTCTGACAGTTAAATTGTTAGTTATTAGACATAAGGAACATGATAAATTAAAAAATTTATTTATTTATATCTAATGACTAGCTCATTTACATGTATTTGCAAAGCTTAACATTTTAAACCAATAAGACCTTTAGCACAGCTACTATACATGTTCGTCAAATCTCAAACTCAGTCCTTTTTAAAAATGTTTTAAACTTAATATCTTTTTTAAGAGATGGGGTTTTCTCATGTAGCCCAGGCTGAAGTGCAGTGGCTATTCACAAGCACAGTCATATGCACTGCAGTCTTAAACTCCTGGCCTCCGCCTATCGAGGAGCTAGGGCTACAGGCACATGCCACCGCCCTCCTAGCTTCAAACTCAGTATTTTTAAAAGACATCTTTCAGGTGTTACACTAAACTTTACAGAATGCAAAGGCATCTTTATAACTGGATACAACTCTATCGCCTTGAAGAGCACTTATCAATAGTAATAGAAGGACTAAAACCCAAAGAAATAACAAAAGTATTTCATAAATATGTATACTTTCTTCTACTTACATCTTGACTTAGTGCCATGAAACTCCTCTGTAATTCTTTTGCAAACTCCAAATTATTTGTGACTTCCTGGTACTTAGAAACGGCATCCTAAAATGACAAAGACAAAACCCAACTTTACTAGACAAAAAAAAAAAAAAAAAAAAAAAGAATTCTTTTGTTTAAAATAGCATTAGGTCTTAAATAAAAATATAACATCTTTACCAGCTGATCTTGATTAAGCCTTTCCCCTTTGTTCATTCGTTCCTGGTAATCATCAAGTTTACCCTGTATTAAAAGAACAAAAAGAATTACATTCCATGTTGAACATCTATTCCAGCTTAAGCATGCTTGACAAAACCCACACAATCCTCTAGCTTGTCTCAAATTTTGCCTTAAATCAACTTTTTAGATATACTTCAGTTTAACAACATAATTTTTTTTTTTTTTTTTTTTGAGATGGAGTTTCACTCTTGTCACCCAGGCTAGAGTGCAGTGGTGCAATCTCGTCTCAACGCAACCTCTACCTCCCAGGTTCAAGCTATCCTACTGCCTTAGCCCCCAGAGTAGCTGGGATTAAAGGCACCCACCACCAAGCCTGGCTAATTTTTTCGTATTTTTTGGTAGAGACAGGCTTCAAAATGTGGCCATGTTGGTCTCGAACTCCTGACCTCAGGAGATCTACCTGCCTCAGCCTCCGAAAGTGCTGGAATTACAGGTGTGAGCCACCGCGCCCAGACTAAGTACATAAAACTTTTTACATATACTCCAGCTATTGCTGAATGACATTAAAGACTGTACTGTAAACCAATGATACAACATTACTCACTCTTCAGATTAATCAAAAAAGAGTATTAGATGGACTACACATATGGCTCCTACCCACATGGGTAAAGGGCCACAATTTGGTTACGATCCTGCTTAGACTCAAGTGAGCTATCAGACATTTATCAAGTTAAACTTCAGTCTCTCCCTCTCCCCAGAAAAAGAATTCATGTGACTAGGGGATATAAGAGTCTTTGGAAGGCCAAGGCAGGTGGATCACTTGAGATTAGGAGTTTAAGACCTGCCTGGTCAACATGATAAAACTCCATCTCTACCAAAAAATACAAAAATTAGCTGGGTATGGTGGTGTTAGCCTATAGTCCCAGCTACTCAGGAGGCTGAGGTGGGAGGATCACTTGAACCATGGAGGTGGAGTTTGCAGTCAGCTGAAATAATGCCACTGTACTCCAGCCTGGGTGACAGAGTGAGACCCTGTCTCAAAAAAAAAGAAAGAGTATTTTTTTCCTGAATAAACTCACAGCCATATTGTCTTTAATGTAACTTCATCTATCTTGAACAACAAGATAGCTACCACATCACTATACTACACAAAGTAACAGCTTTGCTGTTAGTTCAAGGGTGAGGAAAGAAAACTAACATCTGATCTGGTTTAAGATCATACTTTCTTGCTAAAATTAAAACTTTGCAGGTTTTCCAGGCTACTACTATTAAGTAGGACCCCACAAATATTCAGGTAATGCAAAACAATCATGAGCTGTTATTATTGTAAAGGTCAGAGGACAGGGAATGAGAAGAAATCTAAAGTAAGGGGAATAATACCCAAAATAATCCCAATAAATTATGAACATACATAGTTCCTTACCCATAAAACTGTGAAACGAAATACAAAGTTAAATTCTTTTTTTTTGAGACAGAGTCTCACTCTGTCACCCAGACTGGAGTGAAGTGGCAGGATCTCGGCTCACCACAGCCTCTGCCTCCCAGGTTCAAGTGATTCTCCTGCCTCAGCCTCCCGAGAAGCTTGGATTACAGGTGCCTGCCATCATGTCCGGCTAATTTTTGTATTTTTAGTAGAGACAAGGTTTCACATGTTGGCCAGGCTGGTCTCGAACTCCTGACCTCAGGTGATCTCCCCCATCTTGGCCTCCCAAAGTGCTGGGATTGTACAGGCATGAGCCACCGTGCCCAGCCGGCAAAGTTAAATTCTAATAAAGGGCATTCAAAAACCACAGAAGCCAGTTTAAAAGTAATGATAATAGTTTTTTTTTTTTTTAGGTCAAATATTTTCTTTATATCAGAAACAAATGTCAACTTGCCTGGCCATTCAACCCCAAATTGAAAAGCCTACCACAATTCTTTAGTAACACCGGAGGTAAATAAAACCAAGATAATCATTAAAATATTAAAAGCTTTCAAAAGTATCCAATTTTATTCTTAGATGAACTACTTCACAAAAATTTCTAAGCCTCCAAATAAACAGGTATAAAATTTCAGTCTAATGACTTGAGGAAAACAAAAAAAAAAGGTTTTTTGCCCTGATACAACAGACCTGACCCCAGGGCAAAAGATATGTCCAACTATCTCACAATACTCGGAAGATCAACAGATTGTTCATCCTCTTTTTAAAGAGGGAAGACTCACAAGCTTGGGAAGCTAAAAAAAGAAAGTTTTAAAATAAAAAGTTTTGTTTTTTTAAAGGGTAGGCTATTTTCCTTTTAAGAAATAAAAAACTAGGCCAGGTGTGGGGCCTCACGCCTATAATCCCAGCACTTTGGGAGGTTGAGGCTGGTGGATAACGCAGTCAGGAATTTGAGACCAGCCTGGCCAACAAGGTGAAACCCTGTCTCTAACTAAAAACACAAAAATTAGCTGGGTGTGGTGGCACACGCCTGTAATCCCAGCTATTGGGAAAGCTGAGGCAGGAGAATCGCACCACTGCACTCCAGGCTGGGAAATAGCAAGACTCCATCTAAAAAACAAAAGAAAAAACTAAACAAGATTTGAATTTATGACTTAGGATATTCCAAAATAAGTATTATAATCACAATCCCTCTATTTAAAAATATACCAACAGAAAATATGCAAATAGGAGGGCCTAAAGTTCAGTTCTAGTACACAGTTCATTAATACTGAACAAAAGAAAAAGCACTATTAACTTATAACTGGCAATTTATTATCTTCCTTTTTCTATAGTATTGTATATTTTTCAAGGAAATTGTTACTAAATCTAGAAATACACCATACATCACTCATAGGGTAGAGTTTATGTATGCAGCCAAAATGGATGTAGAATCAAATTCCTAAAAAATGCTTGTATAGAGATGAAAATAAACATAAAAAGATTTTTAAAAAAGAGTAAGAATGGTACATGAGTGGTAAAATTATAGGTGGAGCTGCTTTCCTTTTGCTTTGTTTTATACACTTAACTACTGTGCAGTGAAGTTTGTATAATGAAAACAATTAGAATTCCATGTTATATAAAATTAAGATTGACAGCCTTCAGTACATTGTCAGGACTCTCACCAGTAACAATCCTTGATTATGAACCTACACTGTCCTATTATAGGACAAGCTATCCTATATTAGAAAATCTCCAATTTTCTATATAATAGCAAATTTAGAATTCATCCAAACCGAGAGCTATGGCAGATTACATTTTCCAAAGATAGCTATAAAATCTGCAGTCTCACATACTGTTCTACAGTGTGACCCTGGCACTACTCAATCAACAACTAGTCCACTTCCCCTGCCATTGTACCTGAGTAAGCTTCAACCAAGAGTACTATATAAATGATGCTGTACGATTTCCAAGGCTGAGTCATAAA
Organism: Sapajus apella; assembly: GCF_009761245.1. Taxonomy (NCBI): domain Eukaryota; kingdom Metazoa; phylum Chordata; class Mammalia; order Primates; family Cebidae; genus Sapajus; species Sapajus apella. The sequence goes on from NW_022436954.1 coordinate 28,590,146, forward strand.
AGCAATCCATCTCTGCCTTATTTGCTGGCAACCCAAACACTTGTGTTTGGAACTTTCAGCCATCATACAAATATAGTAACTCTGAGATTGCCATGTCATAAGGAAGCCATGCCATGAAGAGAGGCCTCACAGCTTCTGATCAGCAATCCCTGTGGTTCTACTCATTTTAGTCCAAGACGCAAATGAATGAACAAGTCAGTCTTCCCACATGAGGCCCCCAGTGTCATCGAACAGAAACATCAAAACTCCTGTGTGCCTTGTATGAATCCCTGATAGGCAGAATCTTTGTGCTTAAGAAAATCATGGTTTTAATTCCTTAAAGTCTGAGATTAATCTGTTACAAGGCAGTAACTGGAACAAGGTTAAAGGGGAAATGAAAAGAAAGGAAAACAGCCAGTATGTGAAACTCAGCTTCATAGTACACATCTTCACAGAACATTCTGACAAAAGAAAGTATGAAAAAAGAACTCCACATGGCCAAAATAAAGATCTATGTACTATGGCCAGGCATGGTTGCTCACGTCTGCAATCCCAGCACTTTGGAAGGCCAAGACAGGAGGATCACTTGAGGCCAGGAGTTAAAGACCAGCCTGGACAACATAGCGAGACTTTGTCTCTACAAAAAATTTAAAAATTATCCAGACAAAGAAATTCTTAAACTTAGTGCTATAGTCCTAACTACCTGGGAGGCTGAGACAGGAGGATCACGAGACCAGGAGTTGGAACTCCCAATGAGCATGACTGCACTCCAGCCTGGGTGATAGTGCAATATCTTGTCTTCAAAAAAAAACTATGCATTTTATTAAAGCTCAAGTGCCTATTTACTCTGATTTAGTATTACCGTTAATATGTTTCTAGCATTTCAATTCAAGAATTGAGATTTTTAAAAGATGGACTGCGTTTACTGTAAGGAAAGAAGTATGTAAATCGTAACTGAAATCTTTAACAGAATTTTCAAAGAGCAGACCATAGTTCCTGAATTACCCAATCAAAAAAATATAGTAAATCAATGGTACAGGGCTGGACGCCATGGCTCACGCCCATAATCCCAGTACTTTGGGAGGCCAAGGCAGGTGGATTGTGTGAGGTAAGGAGTTCAAGACCACCTTGGCCAACATAACAAAACCTCGTCTCTACTAAAAATATGAAATTAGTGAGGCATGGTGGCGCAAACCTGTAATCCCAGTTACCTGGGAGGCTGAGGCACGAGAATCACTTGAAACTGGGAGGCAAAGGTTGCAGTGAACAGAGATCACTCTTTTGCACTCCAGCCTGGGCAACAAAGTGAGACTCTATCTCAAAATAAAATTTAAAAAAGGTACAGTTACTATAGGTCTTGGCCAGGCACAGTGATTCACGCCTACAATCCTAGCACTTCCAGACACCAAGGTGAGCAAATCATCTAAGCTCAGAAGTAGGAGTTTAAGCCCGGGCAACATGGCAAATCCCTGTCTCTGCAAAAAATACAAAAATTAGCCAGGCATGGTGGCACGTGCCTGCAGTCCCAGGAGGTGCAGGTGGGAGGATCACTGAGCCTGCAGAGGTTGAGGCTGCAATGAGTAGTGATCGCACCACCACACTCCAGCCTGGGCGACAGAATGAGACCAAAAAAAGCTACAGATCATCCATATAACATTTTTCTAATCACAATAAAAAAAAGAAAGTTTCATCATAGCATTATACATGTTCTTCCATGGCTGTTAACACTTTCTACACTGTTACAAATATCCTATACCCTGTCCTTGCCCAAGCCTTCAGAAAGGAGCATCCTAAGTCTGATCAAAGTTTCTAAGAAACAGCATTCACCTGAGGAAATACCAAAACTAAGAAAACTGCAAGATGACAATAAAAACTTAATTAAAAAACACTAGTTTTTCCCTCATCAGTAAAATATAGTATCTCCTGATCTCCTGGCAATTAAGGTATACAGAAGACTTTATCACCATGGAATCTGAGCTGTTAGGGACTTTGTTTTGCTATTATATATAATCAGACCCCTGCAGAGCAGAGACCCTGTGTTGGTCTAGGTCAGTGATTCCCAAAACTGTGGGCCCCAAACCAGCAATATCAGCATCGGCTGGCAACTTGTTAGAAACACAAATTCTCAGACACTGCCCCAGACCTACTGAATCAGAAACTCAGTGAGGGTTGGGGGAACCCAACAAATTGTGTAGTTTATCCAGTCTTCTGGGTGATTCTGACGTGCAAGTTTGAGAAACACTCATCTCATTCAAATATACTGTAATTGCCTTGTCATAGCCCAGCAGAACCTGGAAATAAATTATTCTACATCAAACACATGATATGATTAGTGACCTTAAAAACTATTATATGGCAACTTTAATTTGGAGATAAGTTGTTTACAGTTTTCAACAGAAAACTTGTTGAATTGTGGTTAGGTTTCTAGACAAGCTTATAAATCTATTTAACTTAGTAACTATTTCATAAAGAGAAGACCCATTTATGATCGGTTATCATCTTTGAAGAGGAGTCGTGAGAGAGGGAAAGAATGTAAGACTTAACAAAAGAGAGGGAAAGAATGCAAGATTTAACAAAAGTACTACTTATAAATGCAAGATGAGTAGTACTTGCATTTATAAGTAGTACTTTGCATTTATAAGTAGTACTTTTGTTAAATCTTGCATTCTTAGCTGACACCTCAGAAGTTAAACTAAGTGGTAAATGTCAAAATGTGTATTAGAAACGGAAAGTCTCTTAGGACAATCAATTGGTCTAATTTTCTACTTTTCAAAATGAAAGGAGCTATTACTATAGCTATAAAGATTACTATAGCTTGCAGTCTTAGCTCACTCCTAAGTGGCCTTCCATGATAAGGAAAAGAATATGGTATCTATATTTCTCCAAATACAATGTGCCTTATCTTTGAAAGCATAGACTAACAATGCTGTCATTATTTGTCAAGAGACAAATAATGCTGTCTTAAGTGGCTTTATTCCTATTGTCACTTCCTATGAAGTGACATTCCTATGAAATGGCTTACATTAAGTCCAACTAGAAAATTTGTCCACTGGTGTTAAAATTTACGGCATGAACTACATGAATACACAAGCAATGGCTTGTCACATTGACAGATCCAATATTACACCAAGAACAGAGTGGTAAAGACAGGAGTAATAAAGGGCTCCAGACAGACACAGTTTTACTCTTTCCTACGCTGGAACATGGCTAACACACCGTAGTGGTAACGATAAATTGGTCAACTGCTCATGAAACACGTTAAATAAATGTTAAGCATTTTTCCTGGAGAATAAAACCATTTTCCTAGCATAAAATGTATCTTCAGGCCGGGTGCAATGGCTCACACCTATAATCCCAGCAATTTGGGAGGCCGAGGCAGGCGGATCACCCGAGGTCAGGAATTTGAGACCAGTCTGACCAATATGGAGAAACCCTATCCTTATTAAAAATACAAAATCAGCCGGGTGTGGTGGCATATGCCTGCAATCCTGGCTACGCAAGAGGCTGAGGCAGGAGAATCGCTTGAACCCGGGAGGCAGAGGTTGAAGTGAGCCGAGATCGCACCACTGCACTCCAGCCTGGGCAACAAGAGCGAAACTGTCTCAAAAAAAAAAAAAAAAAAAAGTATCTTCCATCAAAAGCCTACAACCCTAAAATGTTGATAACACAAACCTGCCCTCTTAGATCCTTTCTATCTTGAAATTAAATTTAGAGTTTCTTTTCAGCTACTGAGTATCCTAAGTATATTTAAAAATCCATTTATAGCACATATGTGAGCAAGATAAAAATCCGGCCATTTCCCAGATTACCCGGAGTCTTCAAGGGAGAATCACGGGATAGAGAGGTGTGACCATACCTCTCTATCCCAGTAGCAGATGTCAGGGTCATGTGGTACTGGGAAATAATTATCCCAACAAGTGTTATCCAGTCTCACTCTATTTCCTGTTTCTTTATTGCTTTTAATAGTTGACAGTATTTACTATTTAACAGACATTCAAATTTAAACTAAAAGGTAGCTAACCCTATCAGGAACGCACTATTATCAGTCATATTTCACCTAACTGTAAACTGAAAGACACACTTAAATAACTTACCTAAGGTCTTAAATCCCAGAAAAAATCATTTGTACCTTAACAACCCCCCCCTTAGAATGTCATTCTGGGGTTTCCAGCTGTTGTTACATTGCAGTTCTGCCTCTGCTTGCTGCTGTTTTCCTCCTTTCCTTTTTCCAATCAGATTATTATGTTGCTGAACTGCAGTACATCTAGATCTTCCATTCTTCCCAAAGAGTTTTTCATCACCACCAAAGTTATTTTCTTGAAATGGATTTTTTAAATTAAGTTCAGTACAGTGCCATTAGGGTGCCAGAAGAGGGTTATCCAAGATAGATGTCCTCCTGAGCTTTGCTTCTTTATTGTTATAGCCAACAAATGCCATAAATAAAAAATTTAAGAAAAAAATTTTAATTATGCAATTAAAAATAAATAGCAAGAGATGATAAACTCCAAAAAAAAAAAAAAAAACCCCAAATTCTTCAACTAGACAATTATAAATAGTCAGAAGAGAGATTAGAAGGAAACAACATGTGAAAAAAACTAATTTGGCTATCCAGGAAAGCTACATAACTCCTATTCTCAAATAAGGAGATCTCTATACTGGGAGAAAATACTTAAAAATGAAGCCCAAAATAACGAAAGTAGTTTGGAGCACCTAGCTATGCTTTATGTATTTAGGCCAAATAAATCACTTCTAGAGTACTATATAAATTTTTGCAAAGACAAAAGATTTATTTTCCTCTCAACTTTCCATAACCTTTAAGTTTTTCTAGGTATTATTTCAAGTTCCCAACCCCCACATTCTCTGTTCAATTAGACAATTAGCAGTTTCGACTTTGCCCACAGTAGTAGGCAGCTGTCTCCTATTTGCCCTCTACAAATTTAACCAAGTATTGTTAGCTAGTGAAATCCCCAAGAGACAGAAAAGATAGTAAGCAAAAGTTTCCTCAATTTTTAAAAGGAGAACATATACTACAATCCATAGCTGATCCATAGCAGCTAACTTCAAACGCTGAAAGCACACTCATGCAGCAGGAGTCTATGTTGTTCCAGAAAACGAAGAGTATTAAACAGTGGTGGTAAGGATACACTTTTTTTTTTTTTTTTTTTTAAAGACAAAGTCTCGCTCTGTCACCCAGGCTGGAGTGTAGTGGCGAAATCTCAGCTCATTGCAGCATCTGTCTCCTGGGTTCCAGCAATTCTCCTGCCTCAGCCTCCCTGTAACTGAGATTAGAGGCATGCACCACTACTCTCAGCTAATTTTTGTATTTTTATTTTTTTTAATTATTTATTTATTGAGACAGAGTTTCACTCTTGTTGCCCAAGCTGGAGTGCAAGGGCGCAATCTCAGCTCACTGCAACCTCTGCCTCCCAGGTTGAAGCCATTCTCCTGCCTCAGCCTTCCAAGTAGCTGGGATTACATGCACACACCACCACGCACGGCTAATTTTTTGTATTTTTAGTACAAATGGGTTTTCACCATGTTAGCCAGGCTGGTCTCGAACTCTTGACCTCAGGTGATCCGCCTGCCTCAGCCTCCCAGTGCTAGGATTACAGATATGACCCACCGTGCCCGGCCAGTAAGGAAATACTTCTAACACCAAGAACTTACAGAGTGGTACACCACTGAAACAAACTTTCATTGAGAAATGAGCATTCTATGTAGAAGGCTGGTTAAAGCAGAAGTTGAATGAACACCTGTCAGGAATGCTGGATTTCTGAATTCTACGAATGATGTAAGAATGCTAAATTAAATTAGGCCGGGTGCGGTGGCTCACACCTGCAATCCCAGCACTTTGGGAGGCCAAGGCAGGTGCATCACCTAAGGTCAGGAGTTTGAGACCAGACTGGCCACTATGGTGAAACCTGGTCTCTACTAAAAACACAAAAAATTAGCCGGGGCAGTGGCGGGCACCTGTAACACCAGCTACTTGGGAGGCTGAGGCAGGAGAATTGCTTGAGCCCAGGAGGCGGAGGTTGGAGTGAACAGATCGTGCCACTGCACTCCAGCCTGGGCAACAAGAGCAAAACTCCATCTCAAAAATATAAAAATAAAAAAAAAGAATGCTAAATTAGATGTTACCTAAGGTTCCATTGTAAGATAATTTTTTAAGCAGGTTAAGTATCCAGGAGTTTAGTTTGACAAGCCTTTTGTCCAATTTTTTTAAAAAAGATAAAAGCCAATCCTGTAAAAACTCTTATTCCTTGTCCAAGACTATAATTATGCAGGTAAGTCTGAGTGAATGGAAGCAGCTGCCTCTAGCAGGAAAAAGAAAAAGAAATGTTAACAAGTTCCAGCATCACCTACTTTGACTATATTCTTAAGAAGTCTAAAGCTTGTGGATTTGAAAAGCAAATTATCATAAATAATCTTACAGGGCATCTTTTGAAACATTAGTTGCTTTAAGCAAGCTACTCCCTAGCATAAATCTGGAAAACTTTTTTTTTTTTTTTTTTTTTTTTTTTGGAGACAGAGTTTCGCTCTTGTTACCCAGGCTGGAGTGCAATGGCGCGATCTCGGCTCACCGCAACCTCTGCCTCCTGGGTTCAGGCAATTCTCCTGCCTCAGCTTCCTGAGTAGCTGGGATTACAGGCACGCGCCACCATGCCCAGCTAATTTTTTGTATTTTTAATAGAGACGGGGTTTCACTATGTTGACCAGGATGGTCTCGATCTCTTGACCTCGTGATCCACCCGCCTCGGCCTCCCAAAGTGCTGGGATTACAGGCTTGAGCCACCGCGCCCGGCCTGAAAAACTTATTTATATTAATACATTCCTTGGGAGTTCAATGTAAAAAGACTATATCGCCACCATCACTGTTTAATACTTTTTCGTTTTTCTAAAACAGCACAGACTCCTGCTACATGAGCAAGTTTTCAGCATTTGAAGATAGCTGCTATGGATCATCTATAGATTGCAGTATGTTCTTTCTTCACCCCTTTTAAAAACTGAGGAAACTTTTGCTTACTATACTATCTTTCCTGTCCACAATGTAAAAAGAATTTCGGTGTAACTCAAAAGCGTAGGCCAAAAGGGTTTTTTAATGACTAAAGTACATTTCAGTTATTTCTACGTTTGGATAACAGTACTGAGGTGGGCCAGACACAGTGGGTCATGCCTGTGATCCTAACACTTTGGGAGGCTGAGGCAGGAGGATCACTTGAGACTAAGTGTTCAAGGTTGCAGTGAGCTATGACTGCCCTACTGAACTCCAGCCTGGATGACACTGAGACCCTGTCTCTAAAAAATTAAAATTAAAATATCTTTACAACAGTATTGAGGAGAATGCCATGAAATTTCTAATAATGTACAACGGTTCTAATAGTAAGAATTATCTGTGTCCTCCTAAGACCATTCACATCTCTTGCTTATGTTACCCAGCTTTTTTTTTTTTTGAGACAGTGTCTCATTCTGTCACCTAGGCTTAAATACAGTGATGTGATCTTGGCTCACTGTGATGTCCGCCTTCCAAATTCAAGCAATTCGCCTGTCTCAGCCTCCGCAGTAGCTGGGACTACAGTTGTAGGTTCACCACGTCCAGCCAATTTTTTGTATTTTTAGTAGAGGCTAGGTTTCACCATATTCGCCAGACTGGTCTCAAACTCCTGACCTCAGGTGATCCACCAGCCTTGGCCTCCCAAAGTGCTGGGATTACAGGCGTGAGCCATTGTGCCAGGCCTGCTACCCAGCATTTTTTTTTTTTTTTGGAAAAAGAGTGTTCCGCTTGCCTACTCATCAACTCTACCTACCTGAAAAAAATAAAAAATCCCTTCAGGAAAAAAAATCCATTTCAATAAAAAACACAAGTAAATAGCTCCATACAAAAAACATTTCTTCCATAACTCCATGGATTAATCCATTTTAACAGGGTTGTTAATGAAGCTACAGATATTTCCATGTAATGATTTGGCCAAACTAGCAAGTACATATTCAGCATATACCACATGCAAGGAGGTAGAGCAAAGTGATGTTAATAGTCTCTGCCCTCAACAAGCTTATTACCAATTTAGAAAAACATGTAAGGTTAACAACACAAGACAATATAAAAATGTCAAGAAGTGTACAGACAATAGGTAACAGAAGTTAAAAGAAACAAACTACTTTAGCTGAGCATGGTCAAGAAACATACCTTCCCCTTCCCTCAGGAAGTTTGAATTTTGAACTCTACCCAGTGAAGTATCTTTCACCGATGTTTTTATACTCATAGTCTATCTAACAAAAGCACTGTAGTAGAGCTAGTGAAAGAAATAAATAAATGAGCTGAAACCAAGCAATTTACAGAATCAACTTTGGCTGAATTTCTCTTCTGCTACTCCTCTCATTTTTCTGTATTATTTACACACATAAGATTCATTTCCCCCAGAAAAAAGAACCAATTACCAAAAAATACCCAAAAGCTTGAAATACAATAATTTGGATGAAAAAATTGTCACACTTCTTATTTATCTCTACTGGTAATGCTTTTCCCAGGTATTTCTGGTCTACAACCTATCAAGCTTGAGAAGAGACTGACAAATATAATTTGGGGCTAAACATAAAGATTTTAAAAGTTTAAACTTTAATAAAAGTTTATTTCATTACAATATGGATGTCCCAATAATACCTGATACACTCAGAACCCTATTACCTGGACAATACAAACACAGATTAACAAGACATTAATAAAGGTCTAATAATAAATACATGGAAAACATTTTTCTTTTGCATTCAGTTTTTTTTTAAATAGGGAAACTCGGCCAGGTACGGTGGCTCACATGTGTAATCCCAGCACTATGGGAGGCTGAGGCAGGTGGATCACCCGAGGTCAGGAGTTCGAGATCAGCCTGACCAACATGGAGAAACCCCATCTCTACTAAAAATACAAAATTAGCCAGGCATGGTGGTGCATGCCTGTAATCCCAGCTACTCCTGAGGCTGAGGCAGGAGAATCATTTGAACCCGGAGGCAGAGATTGTGGTCAGTTGGAGGTTGCGGTGAGCCGAGACTGTGCCACTGCACTCCAGCTGGGCAACAGGAACAAAACTCCAAAAAAAATAAAATAAGAGAAACTCTAAGGATTTGAAGCAAAAGGCTTTACTTGGTTCTAAATAATTAAACACGAAAATTACACTTATGCTATAGAACATTACAAATTCTAATTACTCCCATAAAACACACAAGAGGCCAGATGTGGTGGTTCATGCCTGTAATCCCAGCACTTTGGAAGGCTGAGACAGGCAAGAGTTCGAGAGCACCCTGGTCAACATGGCGAAACCCCATCTTTACTAAAAATACAAAAATTAGCGGGGTGTGGTGGCATGCACCTGTAATCCCAGCTACTCAGGAGGCTGAGGCACAAGAATCGCTTGAACCCGGAAGGCAGAGGTTGCAGTGAGCTGAGGTTGCACCACTGCACTCCAGCCTTAAGCGACAGGGCAAGATTCCAACTCAAAAAAGAAACAATTAAAAGAAACTTTGGAAATCACCCATTCCAACCTAAGTCATTCTGTCAATTTTGTCTTCTATATAATGAATTGGACTAAGTTCTAAGGTAGTTTAAGCTCTTAAAAAAACTCTTAGGCCAGATGCGGTACAACACACCTGTAATCCTAGCACTTTGGGAGGCTGAGGCAGGTGAATCACTTGAGGTCAGGCATTCGAGATCAGCCTGGCCAACATGGTGAAACCCCATCTCTACTAAAAATACAAAATTAGCCAGGTGTGGTGGCAGGCGCCTGTAATCCCAGGTACTCAGGAGGCTAAGGCAGGAGAATCTCTTGAACTTGGGGGGGGGAGGTTGCAGTGAGCCAAGGTCACACCATTGCACTCCCACCTGGGAAACAAGAGTGAAACGCTCTCAAAAATAATAATAATAAATAAAAATTAAAAATCTGTCTATGGCCATACCACCCTGAACGCGCCCGACCTAGTCTGATCTCAGAAGCTAAGCAGGGTGAGGCCTGGTTAGTACTTGGATGGGAGACCACCTGGGACTACCGGGTACTGTAGGCTTTAAAAAAAAAAAAAAAAAAAAAAATTAAAATCTCTTAAATTTTATAACAGTATAAGATTACAGCTATGACAAAGCTGCTGTAAATTTAACATTTTGCAAAAAGTAAAAGTATTGCAAAAATTAACACTTTCACTAAAGAAAAGTATTAGTTTTTCTAGAAGATGAAATAGTACTAGTCTTCATCTAGCCCTAAATGTAAACTAAGAAATTAATTACATAAAATTCTAGTGAATTGTATGCTTAATCTGTAAGTCACACAAAATGTATTCTCATTCAAACATGTGCCACATGGGTAGCATCCTACAGTAAACTAATTTGATCAGGATAAAACAATACGTTCTCAATGTAACACTTAGGCTTCTACACTCATCCCAGAAAAATGTACCCATTATCACTTGGGGGAATTCACAGCTTTGCCTTTTTAAATACTTCCCAGTGCTGCACATACAAACACACACACTCAAGCAGAGGGAAACAAATAAAGCATTACAGCTTTTTCTGTGACAAGGTGAATGCAAAATAATCTTACCCTCTGCATTGCAGAATAGTTGTTGCAAACCCATGGAGAAGCAAACACATCAAGAAAACTTAAATGTCAAAGAAGGCTTCAGGTAATAGCCTCAAGGAAAGATTTTACTACAAAATAGTTAAGAATGTTTTTATTTTAAAACACTAAACACATAAGTGCTGTACAACAGCTACGATGAAAATTCTAAGCACAGATACACTGCAATGCTCTAGAAAGAAATGTCACCCTCACAACAACAGCATTCTTTTCAAAGAATAATACTAACTGCAAAGATGAAGTGCAGAAAGCCTTCAGGAAGAAGTTTAAAAAATACTACACTCTGGCTATAAGTTCTGGTCACATATTGGTTAAAAAGCTGTCAGGCTATTTTGCATTTTACAAAAGTGAACATTTGTTAAACTTTCACCCACCAAAGTCACCAGAGTCTAAATCTATTATATTCACAAATAATATAGCAATTTTAAATGTCATCTATTGAAACATCCTTTATTCTACATTACAACTGATTACATCTAACAGTATCAAATGAGCTCTCTCTTCAGTTAAAATTAAGACTTGGTTTTGGAATATCTTGCATAGCCTAGGGCCCAGTTCGGCACCAATGAACTGATAAAGAAAACTGGGCATTTAATCACTCAACCCAATATTAACCTGTACTTTAATCAGTAAATGGAGTTTTATTCTTGATCCTCTTCATCACAGCTGGATTTTTTTTTTTTTTTTTTTTTTGCTAAACATTCACGTACTCCTTATAAGCCCAAATTTCAAAATCCACCAAGTCTTTTAGTTGCATTACATAATAGGATCATATTTCATCAACGTAAAGCATGCATTCTCATTGAGCAGATGCTTGGCTCTCCTTTAATGACTCAAATTATTAGAAAATAACTTTGTTTCTTAAAGTACAATAAAATGATTTCAATTCTGTTTTAATGTAAGCAATACTACATATCCATAAGCCATTTTTGCCAGGATACTTGATTTTAAAATCCATAAAAAACACATTTTGGTCCAGAAGGCTCCAATAGAATAGGTCAAGATTGAAATACATAGCTCAAATACAAGTTGCTAGGTAGATTGAAGTCAAAACAAATCCAATTGTAAATAGTACCTTATTTTACTCCAAAAGGGTTTCTAAAGAGGAATTCAAAACTGATTTGTAAAGCAATCCTGTTTTGGTGCATTAGAAATGCTCACTCATATTTTAAACCTAACCACAGTTAAGTCTTCTCACAAATAAATCATCTAGATATAAGATTTTAAACTGAAAACCAGATGTGCTTAAATTTAGAGAAAAACCAAATGCCCTGAGTTTTTCAAAAAGCAAAATACGTAGTTTTCCTTGCAATTAAGTCAACATCAATACTGCCAACTTATCTACTTAACAAGTAGGTAGTTCAGTTAACGAAAAGTCTCACTTAACTGTAACCTGACCTTTTTGCTGCCATCTAGCACTTAAAACACTGAGAAGACAGAAAAATAGTTACTTTTCGCAGTTTGTTAAATCTCCATTATTAACACGGCCATCTTTATGCATTGGCCTAGTTAATAATCTATGTAATCATTACATTACTTTCTGCTTTATAACTTGAGGGGATGCTGGGAACCATGGCCCACACCTGTAATCACAGCACTTTGGGAGGCCAAGGCAGGTGAATCACTTGAGGTCAGGAGTTCGAGATCAGCCTGGCCAACATGGTGAAACCCTGTCTCTACTAACAATACAGAAAATTAGCCTGGCATGGTGGTGCACATTTGTAATCACAGCTACTTAGGAGGCTGAGGAGGGAGGATCCCCTGAACCCGAGAGGCGAAGGTTGCAGGGTGCCGAGATCATCCCGAGATCATCCCACCACACGCCAGCCTAGACGACAGAGGGAGACTCATCTCTAAAAATAAGTAAAATAACTTGAGGACAAGGTATGACAAAGTATAGTAATACATACACTCCCTATACACATTTAATGACCTGTCATGGTTCAAGTCCTCAGGAGGGGCTTATAAACTAGATTTTTATTTTCTTCAGACATTGAACACTAGAATCTGACAGCCACCTCACAGCTAGCTTGGCTGCCAATCAGCTCCTAACTTTATATTACCTTCTTTGAAGAGTTATCTTTCAGTCATTAATGTGTCTACACTTTAAATCCTCACTAATCATTAATGTCCATAATTATTAATACATTACTGATGTTCATAATCATTAATATTTATGTCCAGATTACTATATCAGAACAAAACATTTCCAAGAAATTCTGAAGACTCAAAAATTCAATCATCAGCTAGATCAGCAAGCTTGCTTACTGCATTAAAATTTTAAAAAGATACCCAAGATAGTCTCAATTTCAACAGGGTAGCAAAAAAACTAAATCACGTGTCAGACTCAGAAGATATTGGCCTTGGGCATGCTTATTCTATTCAACATTTGAATGTAGTCACCTTAAAACTTAAAATACTTTTGTTACTTTGTTGATAGAACTACTATTCTAATTACCTATAATAAAACATACTTGTTTATCAAAATAAAGGACTAGCCAAAAAAAAAAAAAAAAAATCCCAAGATTAGAGCATCTCTCAATTTCACATAAAGCCCATGAAATTCAAGTAAAATTCCCAACCTTCAGTACTGAAGGTGAGACAGGGAAGTATCAAAGCTAAATGTTTTAAAACTCTCTCAAAATGTAAAATAAATCAGTAAATAAGCAATTAAAATTAATAAGACCTAAACATCAACAGTTTTCTTCAACTTACTTCCCACAGCCCAAATTTTAGCCAGTTACTGTATCAGCACCTCAAGTAACACTATCAGGTGGCTGGCTACATAAACATCGAAAAATGATTCCCTCGAAATTCAAGATGCTATAAATGTTTTCCTAGAGGCAGACAAGGAGAAGTTATCAAAAGAAAGTTACATTTTACTTTATAAGGTAAATTTCAAATTAACATAATAGTCACAGACGTAATTACCTCGTTTTTACAAACGACTGATTTTTCTCCCCTTCCACCTCTGATCTTACTCATTTTAATTATTCACTCTGCCCAGATCTTTTCTCTACACACATACACATGCCCCTCTAAACAGTTTACACTGTCCTGCGATGAAAACATAAAACAAAAGACTGATTTGCAAATGAAGATACACCTCAATAGGGCGATCTAAAAGGACTAAATACTGAATCTAAAATATCGTGGGTGTGGCTCGAATTTTTTTTGGAGGGAGACTAGGAAGGCTAGTAGGGGCGGCTGCCTGGTCTCTGCCCTCCCCCTCTGCTTTCGCTTTGTGCTCACAATGCAGCTCCTGTAAAGCGCTTCCCTCTCCCCGCAGCCGCCGCCATGTTAAACGCTCTCTCCATGTGCCCCGAGTCCCAGCTAACCTCTCTAGTCTCCCCAGGACCCAGCCCCCAACGAATCTCAATCGTGGCAGTCCCCCGCCCCTTCAGAGTCCCCTAGGAACAAAAAGTCGCTGCAGAAAATCGTCTCGCGATTGAGCTGACCGTGAGGCTCGTAGGGGAACCCAGACAACTGAAACAAAGAGAGAAACGTAGGGGAGCCCATCGCATGGGGGCGGGGGTAGCAAATCGAAGACCCATTCAAAATGGGCCTGCCAAAAAGGCAGTTCTAGCTTAAGATTCTAAATACACTTCTCTCCCACGGAATAAGAGGGGGCACTCGACAGGCCCCCGAGTGCACAGACTCCAAGGCTAAAGGACGCAGGCCGCCCCAACTGCACGAGGCGGTCAGCTGAGCCCGGAGCCCCCCGAGCAGGGACCTCTTCATTTTGGGCCCTCGTCAGAGGAATCGGGCCTCGGAGACGAGGAGAAGGGCACCATACAGTGAAGTCCTGACGACAGGCCCCCACCCTCACAGGTTCCACTCCCAAAGGCCAAAAAGCCAGACCCAGAGCGGAAGAGTAATAAAGAGGCCCGGGGGACACTGCCGCGTCCCAATCTGGTGACAAGTGCCTCCTCCAGGAGCCCGTTTTCTGAGCACGAAACAAAACTCCCGTTCACCGTGGAGACAGGGCATGGGAGCCAAGGGTGGAAGGAGGAGGGGACCTAGTAACGCTCCGGAGACGGAAAGAAGCAAGGGCTCCAGCGCCCAGGGTCGGAGGGGGCGCAGAGCCCCGCCGCAGCCACCCCTCCCTTCCCCACCAACTCCTGGCACCTTTTTCTTCTCCAGGTTCCGAAGTTTCTTGTCGATCACCCCGAGGATCTGCTTCATGGCCTCGGTCTGCACAGCGCCGGTGCCGGTTGCAGGGTGCTGAGAAGCCGGCGCGGCGGCCCCAGCTCCCGCGGCCGCCTCACTCCCGGAGGAACCCGACGGCGGTGGCAGTCCGGACGATTTGCTGCCGCTCCCGCTGTGGCTGGTGGCCGAGGGCATCTTCAGACCGCGAGGGGAGAGAAGAAAAAGCAGGAGGAAGGACAGGAGCCGCGAGTCAGAAGACGGACGGGGCGAGACGCGGGACAAAACGCGCAGCGGGCGGGAGCCTACGAGAGCGCGTGGGGGAGGGGGCGGCGCGCGCCTCGAGGGCAGGAAGAGTGCGCGGGCGCGCGCGCGACCTGCCAGCGGGGCGCCCTCCCGGGCCTCGCACCGCCCCCCGACCCGCCCCTCCCCCGCGGAGCCGCCGACTTGGCCTACCCGTCCCGGGGCTCCGAGGCTCGCGCCGGGGGCGGGGTCTCGCCGCGCCGGCCGCCAACGGCCAGTGCAACGGTCCCCACCGGGGAGGGCCAGCGCTCTCCGGCTTCCGAGGAAGGGAAGAAAGAGAGAGGCCGGGGCTCGGGGGCAGAGAAGGGCATGGGAAATGACCGGGGTGGGGTGGGGGGACTTAGGGGCAAGCCCTTTGGAAGCTCCTGCGGGTCCGGAGGTAAAGGACACTCGGGCGCAGCGGCCCTCTTCCCCTGCAGCCACTCGGTTCCGGGTGGCGCTCACCGTGCGCGCGCTGAGGCCGCTGGAGATCCCGAGTGGGCAGCTGTAGGGGCAAGGGTGACAGTGCCTTCCGGGCAGTGTCGCGCGCTCCGTGGGCGCAGGCCGCTTCGCCCAGTCCCCGCTGCACTGAGAGCCGCTCCTAGTGAGGCGAGAACCGGGAGCGGGAGGGACTTAGCCAGCCAGCAGCCCTCTGGGACGCGGGGGGCGGGAGAAGCGGAGAGCAGGGGCCTTCACGGCTGCTCGGGCTGCCCGGCGCGAACGCCTGCCTGGAAGAGGCCGCCCGCTTTCCTCCTCGCTGTCCCCTGGCCCCTGCGCTGGGGGGCGTCCACTAGACGCAGGTGAGGACGACCCAGGGGAGGCCGAAGTAACGGCGCCTTGAGTTTTGAGCGCAGTCGAAGCTAGGGTCCTTCAGGCGAAATCGCTTGACACCCAAACGGGGACAATAGGTGTCAAGCAGCTGGCTCTGGAGCTGGCGACTGCCCTGTGAAGAGCCCTTATTTGGTG
Organism: Sapajus apella; assembly: GCF_009761245.1. Taxonomy (NCBI): domain Eukaryota; kingdom Metazoa; phylum Chordata; class Mammalia; order Primates; family Cebidae; genus Sapajus; species Sapajus apella. The sequence goes on from NW_022436954.1 coordinate 28,606,132, forward strand.
GGGGTGGGGGTTGGGGGGCAAAGGTTTCTGCCAGTAAGGGGTGCGTGGGGTGGGTGGTGCAATTCTAGCTTCTAGAATTCCTTCTGTATGTAGAACGAGTAAACTCCTATACCCCGAAAGGTCGTTTGAAAAAAAGATAACTCGCCGCTTCCCCACCAAACAATCACCCAGTAACCTAGGAGTTATCTGTAGAACGTGTCGGACGTGGTCATGGTTGGTGGCTTTTTAAATCCTAAAGCTCTGGCCTCAAAATCTTCAGCTACCCTATGTTAGGTATCCAGTATGTCTGAGTATTACGAATTATTAGACTTTTGTTTCCTTTTGTTTTAGGGTTACCTAACACTGTAAAGAGAATGTTCAATGAAATACAAAGAAAAAAATGATTTTTTGCTCCTACAGAATTATTCCAGCCTTGAGATGGAGTGGGTGTGGATAGGGAGCAGAAAAACAAGAAACCAAGTGCTGGAAGGAAATATATTAAAATGAATATAATCAATGGAAAATTCAGCAACACAATACTGGATGACAACAGTAAATGACCAATTTATAATTTAAATTCTGTGAAAAAGAGATTTAGAAGAGAGTTCTACCAAACACACTGTTCCCTAGGGAATAAAATGAGTAATGCTGGCTGGCAACAGTGCATCCTGAGGGAGCCTGGAGAAACAACAGCAGCCTTCGACCTCAAGATGTCCTGGGTAGCTGCAAAGTCTGTTCTATATTCATTCAAATATTTATTGAGCACCTTAGTGTGTGATGGGAACTCGTAAGTGCTAGGGATTATGAACAAAACAAATATATTTACATGGAGCTTACATTCTAAGTTAGGGAAGACAAGTACATGTCGGATGGTGAAATGGTAGAGGAAAGAAAAAACAAGCAGTGGTCAGGGAAAGCCTTACGTCTGAGCTAGTACTGAAGGAAGTGAGGAAGATGGCTAAGCAGCTACCTTGGAGGAAGAATTTTTCAGGTAGAGGAAACATCAAGTACTAAGATCTGAGAAGGAGTGTGCTTGCTGGGGTCAAGGAACACGGAGACCACAGTGGCTAGAGCAGAGAGTAACATAAGGTCAAAGATGTAAAAGGTGGCTGGTCTTGTAGGGCCTGAAAGACCACGGTAAGGACTTTGGCTTTTACTGCATTCAATGGGAACTCATAGTTTCAAAATTAGTCACCTAAACCATGCTTAGCGCTATGCTGAGCAATCATGCCATGCCTAGAGGCTAGAAAGGGAGATGGTAATCCTTTAGCTCCTTGCAACTCAAAGTTTATTCAGCCCAACCACTATCACTACCAGGGTCACTACTGTCTTGGACCCCATAGCAGACTTAACTGAATTAAACTGCATTTTAACAAGATCTTCAGGAGATTTGTGTGTGTATTAAAGTTTCAAAAGTCACTGCCTTATTCCTCAGAACCTGACCAATGTCTAAACTTTTTTTTTTTTTAAGACAGGGTTTCACCATGTTGTTCAGGCTGGTCTTGAACTCCTGACCTCAGGTGATCCGCCCGCCTTGCTTCCAAAGTGCTTGGATTACAGGCATGAGTCACTACGCCCGGCCAATGTCTAAACTTTTATTGGGACACATCCACATCTATCTACGTACATCCATTCCATAACTGCCTTTCTGCTACAGCACAGCAGAGTTGAGTAGCTGGGTGTGCAACAGACAGTAGTGTGTGCAAAACCTAGAATACTATCTCTGCCTTTACAATAAAAAGTGTTTGCCAGTCCCTGGCTTAAAACTACAAATGGGCCAGGCGAAGTGGCCCACGCCTATAATTCCAGCACTTTGGGAAGACAAAAGTGGCAGATCACTTGAGGTCAGGAGTTTGAGACCAGCCTGGCCAACGTGGCAAACCCTGTCTCTACTAAAAATAGAAAAAAAAATTGCTGGGTGTGGTGACACATGCCTGTAATCCCAGCTACTCAGGAGGCTGAGGCACAAGAACCCGGGAGGCAGAGGCTGTAGTGAGCCATGATTGTGTGACTGCGCTCCAACCTGGGCAACAGAGCAAGGCTCTGTGTCCAAAAAAAAAAAAAAAAAAGCAAAAAACAACTACAGATGGTACACATCACAGTTCAACAGAGTGGCCTGTTCATAGTACTCAGTAGATTCAGGCTGATAGAAGCCATATCTCAAGTGTTGCTGATCACTGTACCACAAGAGAACTCAGGAATATCTCAGTCAATTAAATGCTTTAGACAAGTAGATATGCATCACATCTGCTTAAATTCATTGGCCAGAAAGAGCTGCATGACTCTATCCAACCATAAGGGAGTCAAGAGATGATATTCTATCAATCGTGTGGTAGGAAGCAGGTGAACCAGAAATATATGGTGAATATATGTAGCCATCACACTGTCACTTCCTCTATCAACCCAATCCTGTTTCACTGGTGTTCTGACATTCTGTGGTTGTCTGTTCAGGTCAGCAAGTTCAGAAAGACCCAATAAATTTAAGGCAAAGCTGTGTCCTAAGGCTGACTGCCTGCCCAGCTCAATGCCAAGGTCTCGATCAACCAAATTTTTCCCATTTCCTACTTGACCCAAAGAGGTCTGAAGTTATGTTCATGGGAATTTTAAATGTTTATTTTTTTTAAAACTTTTTTTCTAGTATAGAGCTATGCAGTAGCTTGGGGTCATTGTATCATTGAAGAAATAAAGAGTAGTTTCTCTTGTTCCCAATGGTAGTTAAATCATCCTTAAGAAAATAATATCTTGGCCGGGTGTGGTGGCTCACACCTGGAATTCCAGCACTTTGGGAGGCTGATGCAGGTGGATCACCTGAGGTCAGGAGTTTGAGACTAGCCTGACCAATATGGTGAAATCCCGTCTGTACTAAAAATACAAAAATTAGCTGGGTGTGGTGGTGCATGCCTATAGTTCCAGCTGCTTGGGAGGCTGAGGCAGAAGAATCACTTGAACCCAGGAGGCGGAGGTTGCAGTGAGCCGAGATCGTGCAACTGTGCTTCAACCTGGGCAACAGAGGGAGACTCCATCCCAAAAAAAAAAAAAAGTGTACTGGAAAAATGATGATACAAATGCCTACTGCTGACTTGTAGTAAAATGACTGAAAAACAAATTTAAGCGACCTTAAGAGCCTTAACTGTGTGAACAGTGTAGCGTAGCTCACACTTTGGCCACGTTTCTGTCAACCTGAAGCAAAGAGGCAGTTCATGTAATTCAGATGAAGGTTCCCCTCTTTTGCTACAAATAAGCTTAGCATTAGGTTATTGGGTGATTCAAGCTGAAGCAGTTGAATTATTTTACTGAAAATATCAGGATACACAGTTTATTCACTTTGACTGTGTAGACTTCAAAGTGCTGTGATATAATGAATTAAGTGAATGTCAGCTTGAAAGATTTGTTATTGAAATGTATTATGCATATTGTTGTATTCACTTTGTTATTTTAATATATTTAATATTGGCATATATTAAAGTATACCAAGGTTTCTGGATTTATAAACCATTTATAAACACATTCTGCTCTTCCACTGTCTTTTCTGGGAACTCTTTACTTCTTTGATTAGCCGAGCATGGCGGTGTGCATCTGTAGTCCCAGCTACTTGGGAAGCTGAGGCAGGAGGATTGCTTGAAACCAGGAGGCGGAGGTTGCAGTGAGCCGAGATTGCCCCACTGCATATTCCAGCCTGGCTGACAGAGTGAGACTTCATCACAAAAAAATAATAAATATTTTATTTTGCTTATTTATTTTTGAGATTGAATCTCGCTCTATCACCCAGGCTGGAGGGCAGCGGGGTGATCGGCCAACTGCAACCTCTGTGATGGGTGACAGAATGAGCAACTCCATCTCAAAAATATAAATAAATAAGTAAAACATCTCAAAAATATAAATAAGTAAAAATTTTTTTTTTAAAAAATTTTTTTAGATGGAGTCCGACTCTGTCACCCAGGCTGGAGTGCAGTGGTGCAATCTCAGCTCACCACAACCTCCACCTCCCAGGTTCAAGTGATCCTCCCACCTCAGCCTCCTGAGTAGCTGGGATTACAGGCATACGCCACCATGCCCAGCTAATTTTTTGTACTTTCAGTAAAGACAGGGTTTCACTTTGTTGGCCAGGCTGGTCTCGAACTCCTGACCTTGTGATCCTCCTGCCTCGGCCTCCCAAAGTGCTGGGACTACAGGTGTGAGCCACCACACCCAGCAAAAAAATAAAAATTTTTGAAAAGCAAAATCACTTTGGCCACAGGCACTAAAATCTTTCATATAGTTATTTATATGAATTGTATGTTGTCTTAACATCATGTTTCTATTTCAGTTGTTCCCAACCTGTGGTGATTTTGTCCCTCAGGGGCACTTTGCAATGTCTAAAAGTATTTAGTTGTCACAACTTGAGGGGAAGATGTTAATTACATCCAGTATGTAAAGGCCAAAGATGCCACTAAACAAATTACAATGCACAGAACAGCACACATTATTCAGACCAAAATGTCAATAACGCTGAGTTTGGGAAATACTGTTCTATTTTATGAGATGAAAAATGTAGTCACTGGCTTGGCACTGTGGCTCATGCCTGTAATACCAGCACTTTGGGAGGCCAAGGCGGACATATCACCTGAGGTCAGGAGTTGGAGACCAGCCTGGCCAACATGGTAAAACCCATTTCTACTAAAAATACAAAGATTAGCTGGCCATGGTGGCAGGTGCATGTAATCCCAGCTATTCAGGAGGCTGAGGAAGGAGAATTGCTTGAACCTAGGAGGCAGAGGTTGTAGTGAGCCAAGATCCCACCACTGCACTCCAGCCTGGGCGACAGTGCAAAACTGTCTCAAAAAAAAAAAAGTAGTCACTTATTCTAGTACTTTACAAGTAAAACTACTCAGACGACACTGGCCCCCAGAATTAAAAATGCCATTAGAAATGTATTATATATGTTGCTAAGACACAAATTGATCTGTTCATCACATGAACTTGCATCTTGGCAACATGAATAATCATTGTCATTTCAGGCCACAAAGTATCCTATATATCAAGTCTCACACTAATACATACAACCACTGTGAACAATAATTTGAGAAAAATAACATCTTTCAAGGTAGCAACTAACTGCTCCACAAATTTTGGAAGGAATAAAACTTTACATCTCTCAGTTAATAACATACTAGGGGAATATAAGTATAAAAGTAATTAGCTTATTCAAGATTGTTCCTATAGCTGGTCAGGATATGTATTACTTCAAGAATAATTTTCACACCTAACAGCACAACTCCGTTTACTCTTTGTGTGATGATAACTTATTTTTTTATCTTGAGAGCTGGAGAACTTGATTTAAAGGTCTCCTAAGCACAAAATCACCAAAGACATAAAAAATGTCATGAAAAGATGTAGGTCCCGTGTTTTTTTTTTTTTTTCTTGCATAGATTTCCAGTGGATGTAGAATTTGCAAAGGAGAGAGTCCTGCCCCCCACCCCAATTCTCATTTTGACTCAGTGCTTCACAAAGTAGGCAAGGGCCATCAATTTCAAAATGACCTGGAGTACTTGTCAAAATGAAAATTCCTAGACTCCACCCCAGACATTGCCTCTACATCCCAGAATCTGAAACCTAGGAACATTCATCTAAAAAACCAAACTCCATAGCCCGGCACTGTGGCTTACGACTGTAATCCCAGCACTTTGGGAGGCTGAGGCGGGCAGATCACCTGTGGTTGTGAGTTCGAGACCAAACTGACCAACATGGAGAAACCCCGTCTCTACTAAAAATAGAAATAAAAAATTAGCTGGGCATGGTGGCGCATGCCTGTAGTCCCAGCTACTCGGGAGGCTGAGGCAGGAGAATTGCTTGAACCTGGGAGAGGAAGGTCGTGGTGAGCTGAGATCCTGCCACTGCACTCCAGCCTGGGGCAACAAAAGTGAAATTCCATCACACAAAAACAACTCCCCTTTGCATCTTCAAGTTTGTGAATCTCTGCTCTATCGACGTAGAGTGTACATGCTACTCATTTTCACAAAAATAAGTGCCAAAAATGTTCAGACAAAAATTCTTCTTTTCATGGTATCTTCCTATCTTTCTTCCCAGGTAGTGCTGTGACACTGTCTTAAGTAGGGCAAGTTGACATTTGCCATTTAATTGGAAAAGGACAGCAAACTTGAAGTGCTGATTCAGGAAGAGGCAAACGGATTCCAAGATGGAAGAGAAAATGTCAAGAGAAATATGCTTAGGGAAGAATCCAGGCAGAATGGAATCCGGGCGGAATCGTGAATGGAAGTTTAAAGTGACCAAGAGAAAGGAAGGGTGACTCAGCAATCCTGTAGTTTCCGCTGTTGTATAGTAAAGCTGAGGGCTTTCAATAATTAGAGCAGTGGTGCTCAAACTTGGGGGACAGTCAGAATGGCATGGTGAGGTTGCTAAAGGGCTGCTGGCTGGGCCCTGCCCTCTAAGTAACTAATCAAGACTCTGAGGGCCGGCTGACCATTTGTGTTTCTAATAAGCCCTCTATGGATGCTGGTACTGCAGGTCTAGGGAAATTATTGGAACAAGGGAAAAACTAAGGGTAAGAAGAAATTTTTAAAAGTACTCAAAGGTGGCTGGGCCCAGTGGTTCACGCCTGTAATCCTAGCACTTTGGGGGGCCGAGGTGGGCGAATCACCTGAGTTCAGGGGTTTGAAGACAAACATAGTGAAACCCTGTGTCTACTAAAAATACAAAAATTAGCTGGCTTGGTGGCGCATGCCTGTAATCCCAGCTACTCAGGAGGCTGAGGCAGGAGAATCGCTTGAACCCAGGAGAGAGAGATTGCAGTAAGCCAAGATCATGCCACTGCACTCCAGCCTGGTTGACAGAGACTATGTCTTAAAAAAAAAAAAAAAAAAGTAATCAAAGGTGACAGTTGTATACTATAATATGTTTTCTGCTGCTACCTTTTGTTTTGTGTTTTCCTCTTAAAGAGACTGGAAGAGAAAAAATAGCAGAGGATATTGGACAGGCTAGTCATACCCTATTTAGACTTTGCCTACAGAGGACAACAAAGGAAGAAGGCAGCAGCCTTTTCTCTGGGCCCTCCTTGTCTAAACCAAATGCAGATTCTGGCAGCCCTGTAGCACTGCAAGATCATATTCCTTGGCGTTCTTTGGAACTAGAGCTGGTGATGCTTCTCCTCGTGAATACTGTGCTAACATCCACCTATAGCAAAAAGAGGACTGTTCTTAAGGATAGCTAGGGCCGATTTGATGAGAGAAAAAGAGGTGATAGTGTGACAAGGAATGTGTTTTATGCAGCCTTTTCACAGAAAAAAAGTATAAATTATAATTAAATATTTTTAAACCTTCATTTTTAAAAAAATCTGCAAGAATAATACAGGTTTATTGCAAATAATTCAGATAAGTAAATTCTGCAAAAGTCAAACAACAGCTCAGTGTGTTGTATAATTTGTATTGGGCTCTAATTTACATATCATAAATTAATCCATTTAAAGTGTACAATTAACTGGGTTTTAGTATATTTGATATTTGAAAGGAATGCGACCATTGGCATTACCTAATTTTAAGACATTTTTATCACCCCAGGAAGTAACATGTACCTCATTAGCAGTTATTCCCCATTTACCCCTCCTCCAAGTCCCTGGCTACCACTAATCTACTTTCTTTACAGAATTGCCTATTCTGGACATTTTAGATAGATGGAACCCTACAATATATGGCCTTTTGTGCCTGGCTTATTTCACTTATACTCCAGCCTGGGTAACAAAGCGAGACCCTGTCTTAAAAACAAAATAAAACAAAAACAAAGCAAAACCTGAATTGTACAAGGAATGGCAAGAATGTGGAGCAACTGGAATTTCCACGCACTGCGGATGGGAGTATAAATTGGCCCAGCCATTTTAGAAAAGTATTTATCAGTGTCTCCTAAAGCTGAGTATTCACATACCCTGTAACCCAGAAATTCTGCTTTAGGCATATACTAATAGAAAAGCATAGATATGGTCATTAAGAGACATATACAAGCGTGTTCATGGCAGCATTATCCTTAGTAACCAAACATGGAAGCAACTCAAATTTCGATCAATAGTAGAAAAAGATAAATATATGGTCTATTCATTTAATACATATAGCAGTGAAAATGAACAAACCACTGCTTCAAGCAACAACATGGATGAATTCAGCACACATAATGTTGAATCAAAGAAACTAGACACAAAAGTATGGAAGAATAAAAACAGGTAAACTAATCTATGGTAAAAGAAATCAGGCTGGGTGAGGTGGCTCACGCCTGTAATCCCAGCACTTTGGGAGGCTGAGGCAGGCAGATCACAAGGACAGGAGTTCCAGACCAGCTTGACCAACATAGTGAACCCCTGTCTCTTCTAAAAATACAAAAATTAGCTGGGCATGGTGGTGGGCACCTGTAATCTCAGTTATTCAGGAGGCTGAGGCAGGAAAATTGCTTGAACCTGGGAGGCGGATGTTGCAGTGAGCTCAGATTGTGCCATTGTATTCCAGCCTGGGAGACAGAGCACTCCATCTCATTAAAAAAAAAAAAAAGAAGAAGAAATCAGAACAGTAATTACCTTTTTCATTAGGTAATGACTGGGATGAAGCACAAGAGAGGCTTTTGAGGTCCTGGCAATATTCTCTTTTTACTTATTTATTTATTCACTTTATTTATTTTTGAGATAGGGTCTCACTGTCACCCCGGCTGGAGTGCAGTGGTGTGATCATGGCTCACTGCAACCTAGACCTCTCTGGGCTCAGGTGATCCTCCCACCTCAGCTTCCCAAGTAGCTGGGACCACAAGCGTGTGCCACCATGCCTGGCTAATTTTTTCTTTCTTTCTTTTTTTTTTTTTTTTTTTTGAGTTGGAGTTTCACTTTTGTTGCCCAGGCTGGAGTGCAATGGCACGATCTCGGCTCACTGTAACCACCGCCTCCTGGGTTCAAATAACTGCCTGCCTCAGCCTCCCAAGTACCTGGGATTACAGCCACCACCAAGCCCAGCTACTTTTTGTGTTTTTAGTAGAGATGAGTTTCACCATGTTGGCCAGGCTGGTCTCAAACTCCTGACCTCAGGTGATCCACTTGCCTCGGCCTCCCAAAGTGCTGGGAGCGTGAGCCACTGTGCCCACAGGCGTGAGCCACCAAGCCCACCCAAATTTTTTGGTAGAGATGAGGTTTTGCCACGTTACCCAGGCTGGTCTCAAACTCCTGGACTCAAGCAATCCACCCACCTCAGCCTCCCAAAATGCCAGGATTACAGGTATAAGCCATTGCGCCTGGCCAATATTCTCTCTCCTGTTGAGAGTGATAGTTACATAGCTGTGTTCACTTTGTAAAGTTCATTGAGCAATATGCCTATGGTTTGAACACTCCTGTAGGTATGTTATACTTCAATATAAAAGTCTACCGAAAATATTTTCATTTTTTATGGCAAAAATATGGGCAAACCATAGGCCTGTACAAGGAACAGAGGTGACACATAAGTGGGGTGGGTAACTCTTTATGGGTGGGAATCAGAAAAGACTCTCAGGAAATATTACCAGAGCTGAATTTTGAAAGATAATTTTTACAAGCAGACAAAAATGGGTAAAGGAAAGAGGAAGGACACTGCAGGCAGTGGGAACAGGATGCTCAATAGCACATGAGGGCTAAAATCATATCGTGTGTTTCTATATTATTGGAATATTAATTGGGGAGGGATGGCAGGGAGAGAGCAGCAAATAAAAGACTAGCCAGGAGAGCTATGACCAGGTCATAAAAACTCCTTTTATCCCAATTACACAGCTTGAACTTCAGGTATAGATCTTAGCCTTCTTATAGAAATACATTGCCCTGAAGTTCTTTTTTTTTTTCAGACAGTCTCATTCTGTTGCCCAGGCTGGAGTGCAAAGGCATGATTTCCACTCGCTGCAACCTCCGCCTCCCGGTTCAAGCAATTCTTTGCCTCAGCCTCCCGAGTAGCTGGGATTACAGGTGCATGCCACCATGCCTGGCTAATTTTTGCATTTTTAGTAGAGATAGGGTTTCACCATGTTGGCCAGGCTGGTCTTGAACTCCTCACCTCATGATCCACCCACCTCGGCCTCCCAAAGTTCTGGGATTACAGGTTTGAGCCACTGCGCCTGGCTCCTCTGAAGTTCTGATTAAAATTATGGACTATCTCATTGAAAAAATGCACATGTAAAGTCCTATATATAATTCAGTTCTTCTGATGCCCATCTGTTGATGCTTGGTTCATAGATGTCAGATTTAGAATCCTATCTTTTCTTTCTTTCTTTCTTTCTTTCTTTTTCTTTCTTTCTTTCTTTCTTTTTCTTTCTTTTTTTGAGACTGAGTCTCACTCTGTTGCTCAGGCTGGCATGCAGTGGTGTGATCTCAGCTAACTGCAACCTCTGCCTCCTGGGTTCAAGCGATTCTCCTGCTTCAGCCTCCCGAGCAGCTGAGATTACAGGCACCTGCCATCCTGCTCAACTAATTTTTGTATTTTTAGCAGAGATGGGGTTTCACCATGTTGGACAGACTGGTCTTGAACTTGAACTCCCAACCTCAGGTGATCCACCCGCCTCAGCCTCCCAAAGTGCTGAGATTACAGGTGTGAGCAACCATACCCGGCCTTTCCTATTTTAAAAGATTGGAAGGTCTGGTATCGAACTCCTGACCTCAGGTGATCCATCCACCTCAGCCTCCCAAAGTGCTGGGATATCTTAAAGACAGGAAAGGCCGGGCATGGTGGCTTACACCTGTAATCCCAGCACTAATTAAAAGAGCTTTAAGAAGAATAGAGGCTGGATCCTATTGACATTTTAGAAAGTAAGATGGATTCAATATGGAGGTTAGATTGGAAGGTGCGTCAGGGTAACCTGTAGGAACTGTTAAAATGATAAAAGAACAGATAAGACGTTTAACTAAGACAGTGTCCCAGCTTAATTCTAAATATAGTAATAGATCGAGTCACCAAGGATTGGTGGCTGATTAGATGTGAGAAGGTGGCATATGGGATTCTCCTGTTTCCCACATTTGGGTTCTAGATCTACCATGGCATTGAGCCATCATAGCTGAATGCAACACTTTGAAAGAGATATATGTATTTTTTCCTACTTCTAGAATTGAAACATTGTTGGGCTCCTGGGTAATCAAAATACTTTGTTTCACTAAATAAGGATTACCCTGAGCTATTCGGTAGACATCTGTGCCTAGTCACAGCACATCATAATGGCAATGGATGGTTAAGGTAGTGATCAGGCCGCCTACTAAATGTAGGAACTAGAGTGTCACAGACATTTTGGTTAAAAATGAACTGAGGCAAGATGCTGCTTGAAGAGAAGTAGACCACACCCTAATGCCAGAGGCTTCAAGTGCATTCTGACTGGTGTTGTGGCCCACACTGCTGGCCTCCTGTGGAACTATATGCATTGGGCCTGGCAGATTGCTTGAGTGGACTTGGGCAGAAAAATCAATTTACATGCACTAACTCACAAAGCCATTAAGGCTTTTCCTTGGGGAATACAAGATGATTCTGACACCTACCAGCACTTTTTATCCCCGTATATAAGCTAGAAGAGATATATAAGGGAAGAGACTGAACATTTGGGTCCTAGGTCTTTCATGGCATTGAGCCATCATAGCTGAAGAGTTATATGTATCTTTTCCTGATTCTAGAATTGAAACACTGCAGGGCTCCTGGGTAATCAAAACACTTTCTTTCACTGAATAAGGATTACCCTGGGCCGTTTGGTAGACATCTGTGCCCAGTCACAGCACATCATAACGGCAATGGATAAGGAATACACAAGGATGGAAGAACACACAGAATCGGGTATTTTACTGACAGTCACAGCAGGCAAAAAGAATATGAGCCAATTTTCCAGTTCCATTTATCAAGACAATCTGTACCTTTGGAATCTGAAGTTACCACACAAGGGAGACAAGTTGAAGGCTCCAAGTCATCTGATTTGAACACTGAGAGGAATGTGACCTCATTTTGAACCCCAGGAGAATGCAACAGGATATATGAGTCTAATCAGATTTGCATTTTTAAAAGATAACTCTGGCTGCTTTACAAAAAATAGATTGGAGAGAGGCAAATATGGATGTAAGAATACAAGAGGCCACCATAATCATAGGGGTGATGGTGGCTTGAGACAAAGTACTGGCAGGGCATATGGAGAGATTTTAATGGATTTAATATGCGTTACATATATTTTAGAGGTAGATTAGATAGAACATGGTAATTGATTGAATATGAGAGGGCAGCCAGGGAGAGGAGTCACAGGCTCTTAGGTTTCTAGATTCAAGCATCCTTCTAAAAATAATTATAATAATGAAAATTTATTCATCCTGCTAGATTCATTTATCCTTCTAATAATAATAATAATAATTTTAAAAATTGAAATTCCCGTCTCTTTCCACAGAGATAGGTGTTTCACTTTTTTTGCCCAGGCTAGAGTGCAATGGTGCCATCTTGGTTCATCGCAACCTCCTCCTCCTGGGTTCAAGTGATTCTCCCTCCCTCAGCCTCCTGAGTAGCTGGGATTACAGGTGCCTGCCACCACACCTGGCTAATTTTTTGTATTTTTAGTACAGGTAGGGTTTCACTATGTTGGCCAGGCTGGTCTCAGACTCTTGACCTCAGGTGATCCTACCCACCTTGGCCTCCCAAAGTGCTGGGATTATAAGCATGAGCCACTGTGCATGGCTGGGAAGTTCAATTTTATACATGTTAAGTTTGCAGGGGTTATGAGACCACCAAATGAATGTGCTAAGTAGACATTTGAGTCAAGCCTGCAGTTCAGAGAAGTCTTGGTTAATCATTCAATGTGGAATTCATTCACGTATTGATAGTCATTGAAGACATGAGGTGAGAATAGTGAGATCTATCGATATATCAAAGCAAAGAGGACTGAGGGCAATACCAACATTTTAAAGGTTATATAGATGGGGAAGATCAGTATAGGAAACTGAGAAGTAGAAGGGAAAGTACCAAGAGAGTATGGCATCACAGAAAGCAAAGGGAGGGTTTCAAAGAGTTGACTATGTTAAATGATTCTGAATAGTCAAGATGGAGATTGGAAAATTTGCTAAGTTTTGCTGGGGTGGGCTACACTAAAAATATTTAGCAACTGATATGGCTTGGACACCAACTGATCAGAATGAATGTTAGCCTGATATGGGAGCAGGATGAGGCAGGCCTTTGCGGTGAGTGGCATTAGCTCTTTAGTTGCTAGATGATGGGAAGCTATGGAGGAAGGTCTGAGGAAGTGACCAGAGAGGAGGTACTGGGGGGACTTGGGGTGGCAGCTCTTTTTAAAGCTGGTGCCAAAGTATTTCAATAATTTAACAGGAAGTACAGGCATACTTGTGACATGACTTAATATCTTCTACGGTTTTAGCAGCAAGAGATCATTGGGAACCCTGGTGAGAGATCGTTCAGTGGAACGGCAGGAACCAAAGCCAGGTTCAAGTAGACTGGGGAGATGATTAGAGAGGAGAGAGAGTGAATGTAGACAACTCTTCCATGATGTTTTGCTTTGGGACAGATAGGGTGATGGCTGGAGGCAGAGGTAGGGGAAATTATTATTATTATTATTTTTTGAGACGGAGTCTTGCTCTGTCACCAGGCTGGGGTGCAGTGGCACAATCTCGGCTCACTGATTCTTCTGCCTCAGCCTCCCGAGTAGCTGGGACCACAGGCATGTGTCACCACGCCCGGCTAATTTTTTTGTATTTTTAGTAGAGACGGGGTTTCACCGTGTTGACCAGGATGGTCTCGATCTCTTGACCTCGTGATCCACCCACCTCGGCCTCCCAAAGTGCTGGGATTACAGGCGTGAGCCACCGCGCCCGGCCGAGGGAAATTATTTACTTGCTTTAATATCTTGGTGGAGACTTGAGCATGCATAAATGGTAAGCACAGACAGAGGGCTCAGCCACAGTTAGAAGGAAGGATCCCTCTTTAGTATGAATGGACCAGAAGAAAATAATTTACAGACATTTATAGGTATGGTGGTTGGAAACTGAAGGAATTCCTGCACAATAAATTATTCCCCCCACCCCGTGAACTAAAAGGTGAAAGTTATTTGATGGGAATGAGAGGGGATGTAAAGAATCACAAGTTTCATAAAAGTAAGCAGGTAAGTGGGTTGGGTCCTGAGAATTTACATTACAAAATCCCAGATAATGTTGGATGCTGCTGGTCTAGCATGTGCTATAGCACATTCAGAGAAAAGTACAAGGAGAGCATATAGTTAAAAGTGTAGGATGGCTGGGCACAGTGGCTCATGCCTGTAATCCCAGCATTTTGGGAGGCCGAAGCAGGCAAATCACCTGAGGTTGGGAGTTCGAGACTAGCCTGGCCAACATGGCGAAACCCTGTCTCTACTAAAAATGCAAAAATTAGCCAGGTGTGGTGGTGCGTGCCTGTAGTTCCAGCTACTTGGGAAGCTGAGGCAGGAGAATCACTTGAACCTAGAAGGCAGAGGTTGCAGTGAGCCGAGATTGCGCCACTGCACTCCAGCCTGGGAGACAGAGCAAAAGTCTGTCTCCAAAAAAAAAAAAAAAAAGTGTAGATTACCTTCCTAGCCCACACCTTCAGCTATCAGCTGTACCACAGCCAAGTTCTATTCACTGTATCTCAGCCCTACCCATGCATCCCCCCCAGGCGTGATTCCTGTATAGTAGCCAGAGTGTTCTTTTCAAAGTAAAGTCAGACCATTTCAATCAGCTGCTTAAAATTCTTCAGTGGCTTTTCACAGCCCATGGAAAGGGCTACTAAAAATACAAAAAAATTAGCTGGGCGTGGTGGCGCATGCCTGTAATCCCAGGTACTGGGGAGGCTGAGGCAGGAGAAACGCTTGAACCTGGGAGATGGAGGTTGCAGTGAGCTGAGATCATGCCATTAGACTCCAGCCTGAGCAACAAGAGTGAAACTCTGTCTCCAAAAAAAAAAAAAAAAAAAGAGAGAGAGAGAGAATAAATTATTTATAATTTGCTAAGTAATTTTTAAAAATTTCCTGTAGAAATGGGGTCTTGTTATGTTGCCCAGGCTGGTCTCAAACTTCTGGCTTCAAACAGTCCTCCCACCTTGGCCTCCCAAAGTGCTGGGATTACAGGTGTAAGCCACAACCTCCAGCACTTCCTCCACCTTGTTTTTCTGTCTGGGCCCTCAAGACATTGATTGATGCCCAACCACATTGGTAAGGGCTGATCTTTTTTATTCAGTCTCTGATTCAAATGCTAATGTCCTCCAGAAACACCCTTACGGACACACCCAGAAATAATGTTTTATCAACTATCTGGGCATCATTAGCCCAGTCAAGCTAACACATAAATTAACCATCACAGAGCATGAGCCTCAAAGGAGTGGGAGTTTTCACAAGACAGTAGAGAAGAAGCAATGATCTTAAAATACTGATGAGGAGAAAGGAGGACAAAAACCTGTCCTGTGGTGGATAGTCGTGAGCACAGATTTACTATCACAGAAGGCTGCTACAGAAGAGATCAGGCTTTGAGACCAGGCATGGTGGGTCATGCCTGTAATCCCAACACTTTGGGAGGCCAAGATGGGCAGATCAGTTATGTTTAGGAGTTTGAGACCAGCCTGGGAACCTAGCAAGTCCTCATCTCTACTTTTTAAAATTAGCCAAGCTTGGTGGTGCATGTCTGTAGTCCTAGCTAGTTAGAAGGCAGAGGTGGGAGGATTGCCTGAGCCTAGAAGATTGAGGCTGCAGTGAGCCATGATTGAGCCACTGTATTCCAGCCTGAGTGACAGAGCGAGGCCCTATCTAAAGAGAGAGAGAGAGATAGTGAGAGAAAGAGATCAGGTTTTAATTAATGGAATGAAGTGTGGAGAACATTCCCAGAAGAGATGTGTAAGACATAGAGAAATTTGTTGATCATAGAGCAGGTGCTCCAGAAGCTACACTGGAGAGCTGGGAGTGGGCAGGTACATTCCAACAGAAGGGAACTGAGTCAGGAACAAGGAAATATGGAGTACTAATGGTGTAGTTGCAGTCATTCTCAAACTTTAATATGTATCAGAATCACAGAGAGGGTACCAGGCCCAGAATTTCTGATTGAGTAGATTTAGGGCTGGCCTGAGAATATGCATTATACATTCTCAAGTGATGTGGATGTTGCTGGTCCAAGGGCCACACTTGCAGACCACTGATGTAATGGAACACCAGTGACAAATGTGGCAATAGAAACAGGGATGAAAGGCTGGAGTGGATCACTCTCAGCCATCTTCTGAAGGATGTCAGGCTCTAGCGTAATGGGCAGGGGGCTTGGCTCCATTCATTGCAGGTGGTCGCATCTTGACATCTGAGGCCTCAGTCCACTAAGCTTAGGGCAATTGTGAGGGCTTGGTCTTAATTTCAATAGTGTCAGCTTAGTCCCAGAAATCTGCTACTATGGAGTAACTATGACACATTCACTTCGGGGGCCTAGCACAAAGCATTGCTATCTTGTGAATTGGAGGATATTTATACTCAGGCCAGTGGAATCAGAGACCAGATTAAAGCTGCATCCTGGTAGGATTGTTGGTGTTTGGATTTTGAAGCCTCAGCAGTGATATAATCAGATGTCTGGCTCCACTGACAAGCAGCAATGGTGCTCAAAGCAACCAAGGGCTGCCAGGCAATAGACAAGTTGATCAGAACCCAGAGCTGCCAGTTACTGTTAGGTCTTGGACTTCACCAGCTGGACTATAAAAACAAAGTCACAACTATGCCAATACCCCTACTCTTGATGCTCAAAGATCTTATTGGATTGACCAGCAGGGATTCCAACCATTTCCAGTGTTTTCTCCGAAAATATTTGGACAGGAGTTGTAGAACTGAAATTTAGGATATTGTTACAAGAATAAAATCATTGATACTTGGCTTGAATTCTGGGAAAGCTCCAAACCCTGACTTATTTGATTTGAAGGTGATATGATATC
Organism: Sapajus apella; assembly: GCF_009761245.1. NCBI lineage: Eukaryota > Metazoa > Chordata > Mammalia > Primates > Cebidae > Sapajus > Sapajus apella. The sequence continues at coordinate 28,623,027 of NW_022436954.1, forward strand.
ACTCAGGTTTCCCTCTTTCCTAACATTTGTGAAATTCCCAGGGAAAATTATACATGTCCATGAATCACTCCGGGCCATTGTTTACTGCTAGCCTGCTAAGTAGAGGGACAAGTCATGTGTGCCCTTTCAGGAAGAAACACGAGAGGGAGTCAGAATCATGCTGGAGGTTCAATCCTAACAGAATGTAGAACTGCAGTAGGGAAAGGGGTGGGATTTGGAGTCAGAGAGCAGCCAACTCTCTGAGGATTGCAGGTAGAATCTTTCTCTGGCACCAATGTCCTAGAGGGGTACAAAGAGCTCTACAAGGTCTTCAGAGGAGGCTAATGACCCAAAGTTGATATTAACTTAACCTATTATTCCTCATGAAGAGAGCAAAACTTGGGACAATTCTCCTATGCTCATTTTGTGCACACATTAATTAAAACAAACAAACAAACAAACAAAACAGATACATGGTCTTGCCATTTTACCCAGGCTGGTCTTGAACTCCTGGGCTCGGGCAGTCTTCCTGCCTTGGTTTCCCAAAGTGCTGGGATTACTAATAGGCATGAGTCACTGTACCCAGCTCACATGTTAACTTCTTTTTTTTAAGAAAAAGAAAAGAAAAGAAAAAAACTAACTTCACTTCTGTTACCTCTCAAGATGAACTAGATTTTTGTTGGGCCCTCCCATTTAATTGGCTATGGAAAAAAAGTGGGGTCACCTAAAAATACCTGTGTGTAACCTTGCTTGGGGCTAGGGCAGGGCAAGCCCTTACAGAGCCAGGGACCAACCAGGACATGAAATATCTGTCTGGTGAGTCCTTAGAAGATCTAAAAGTATAGTACTGTGCACCCTCTGGGCATGCTCAAGTTAACTGGAAATTAGGGCAAGTAAGCATAGCTTGGCAACAGAATTTGAATATGCTCCCAAACGTTCTCCACTGTGGAGTTTAGGGGATTGGGCATCCATTCATTTAAATAAATATTTGTGGGCACAATGTGAATCACCAGGAGCACTTTTTCCCCCAAAATATACACGTCTTTATAAATATGGTTTGCACCATCCTTCTGAGGCTATTTATTTCTTCCTACACACTATGCCTGAAATTTAGGTAATATCAAAAAGATGAATGATGGTACCCATGTAGGATTACATGTCAAAATGGATTGTTATTCCCAAGTCTCAGATAACTACTCTAATAAAACATCCTCAATAGATTCTCTGCAGAACTCTTTAATAAAGCAATTGCTAATTTTCAAGAAAAAAAGAAATAAACCCAGTAAGGTCAAGTACTTTCTTATAATTATGGCTACCATTTACTGATGATATACTCTGTGCCAAGCACATCTTATATATTTTATTTTCTATTCTATACTTTCTTTTTTTGAGACAGGGTCTCACCCTGCCACCCAGGCTGGAGTGCAGTGATGCGATCTCGGCTCACTTTAGCCTCGACCTCCTGGACCCAAGTAGTCCTCCCACCTCAGCCACTTGAGTAACTGGGACCATAAATGTGCCACCACGCCCAGCTAATTTTCTGTATTTTTTGTAGAGACAGGGTATTGCCATGTTGCCTTGGCTGATCTTGAACTCCTGAACTCAAGCGATTCACCTGTCTCGGTTTCCCAAAGTGCTGGGATTACAGGCGTGAGCCACCATGCCCAGCTTACATGTTTTTATTTAATCTGTACAATGACCCAGTGAGGCGGTTACTTTCTCCATTTTACCAATAAGAGATCATGGAGACTTGGAGGGTTTATATGACTCAGCTTCGTTTACATGATCTAGAGCTACAGTTTAGATCAGAGTAAACTGAGGCTTTGTCTGATGTTGGGCCTAAAATTTAGAGGGACAAGAAAACAATTATTTAAAAATACTACATCATAAAGTGCCTCCTTCCTTTGGGAAACATTTTTCCACCTTTATATCCCTACCTCTGGCTTTGGTGGCAAGCTTTCCTGTATACTGGGACGCTGCCCTTTGGCAACCTACCAAGATCTGTCCATGTGAGATCCCACACTGCCTTTCTACTTCTGCTTTAAGATAAATGTTGTGCTCTTTGTCATGGTGCTGGATTTGAGCCCAATTGAATGTTGGTCTTTAAAGACCAAGTAAACTATCTTTTCCTCTTCTTCCTTTTCTTTCTTTTCCCCTTCTTCCTTTTCTTTCTTTTCCCCCTCCCTTTTAAAAATTAAACTTCTGCTACTTCTCATAGAAAACAGATCTTGTCTAACATAGAAACTTCACTTAGACCCAAAAGCCTTCTAGAACTTGGGGCCTTAGCACAGCTTGGCTTTCAAAGCTTTGGAGCTAGAAGCCAGACTGAAGTGTCTGAGCCTGGAGTTTTCTTTCTTTTTTTTTTTTTTTCCTGGGGTCAAATGGATGTTCCCCACAAGAACAGCTTGGGACGATCCAGGTGAATTATTTATTTATTTATTTTAATTTTTAAATTTTTTTCCGAGCCTAGAGTTTTCTTTTTTCTTTCTTTTTTTTTTGTAAAGATGGGTTTTCACCATGTTGGTCAGGCTGGTCTTGAACTCCCGACCTCAGGAGGTGATCAGCCCGCCTTGGCCTCCAAAGTGCTTGGATTACAAGCGTGAGCCACCACACCCGGCCGAGCCTGGAGTTTTCTACATCTGCTCTTGGGTGCTGCCTGCTCACTCAGCTGAAACCTGAGTTCCGTGAAGAGAAGTTTCTGCTCAACAATGTCACCCTGGCACTCGGCCCCTGTGCCTACTAAAACCCTGGCAGGCTAGGGTCTGGACTAGGGCTGTTGGTCATTTCCTCAAGGTGCTGGAAGCCAAGATCACCCTGGATTCCCTCTGTACAGCTCCTCAGCGTCAACTCTTGAAGTTTCCCTTCAAGGGCATTGAGTCAGGGCCTTCTAATAGATCCAGAACCTTCCCTTTCCTTTGCATGATGCAGAAACAAGCCCACTGGTTCAGGCTCTTCCTATCGTCCTTGGGAGTTTAACTTTTGGTATTGTTGTTTGGTCTTTCCTATACCATGTGCTTTGTAAGGATCACCCAAGTCCACCCTGGCAGGTTCCATTAACTTTCAATTTTAGAGTGAAAAGTTTAAAAACCTGATCTTTTCCAGAAGATTTCAACTCCAGGACGTTATATTAAGATGACGTAAGGCCAACGGTGCTGGTGAATGTTTAACAACCAGCTCTCTGGGGGAAAAGTGTGTGCATGTGTGTGATATTGTGAAATATGTATTTGGTCTTCATCATCATTTTCTGGCACAGAACTCCCAAAACCTTTGTAAATAGGGGTGCCAGGAGAATCTTTGGTTCTGCTATTTGATCTTTGACCCTAGTTCCTGATACAGAGCTCCTAAGACATTTGCTATTCCTGAGTGATAGCAGCATCTTTCATTCTAATGAGGTGACTCTTGGTGGGGCTCTGGGATAGCCTTGGGATGGGAGCTGGTTGCCAATCATGTAATTAGAGGGCTAAAATCTTCAGGCCCGCTCCCTGATCTCTGGGGAGAGGAAAGGAGCTGCAGACCGAGCAGATCACCAATGCAAGGCTTTAACCAGTCATATTTATGAAATGAAACCTCCATAAAAACCCAAAAGGACTGATTTTGGAGAACTTCCAGGTTGGCAAACACATCTGTGTGCCAGGAGAGTGGTGCACCGACCCTCCATGGGGACAGAAGCCCCTGATCTTGGGATCCTGCCAGACCTCACCCTATGTGTCTCTCATCTGGCTGTTCACCTGTCTCCTTTATTATATTCTTTGTTAATAAACCTAAGTGTTTCTCTGAGTTCTGTGAGCAGCTCTAACAAACTAATTGAACTTGAGGCGGGGGTTGTGGGAACCCTGATGTATAGCTGGTCAATCAGAAGCACAGTCACAACCTGTGCTTGCAACTGGCCCCTGAAGTAGGAACAGTCTTGTGGGACAGAGCAGTCAACCTAACGGATCTGATGCTAACTCCGGGTAGATGATGTCAGAAGTGAATTGAATTAGAGGACACCCAGCTAGTGTCTGCTGGAAGATCTGCCAGAGAATTTCTTGGTGTGTGAGGAAAAAATACCCACATATCTGGTGTCAGAAATGTTGAATGACTGTATGAAAGTAGAGAGTAGGAAATACAGTTTGTTTTTACATGTGTGTATGTTATACACACACATATGTATATATGTGTGTATGTTTAGCTTGCATTTTAATGTAATGAATAATAACAACTTACAAATAAGATATACAATGCTTTTCATTTTGTTTTTTGTTTGTTTTGCTTGTTTGTTTTTTGAGACAGAGTCTTACTCTGTCCCCCAAGCTGGAGTGCAATGGCATGATCTCTGCTCACTGCAATCTCTGCCCCCCAGGTTCAAGTGATTCTCGTGCCTCAGCCTCCCAAGTAGCTGGGATTGCAAGTGTGTGCCACCACACCCAGCTAATTTTTTGTACTTTTAGTAGTGATGGGGTTTCACCATATTGGCCAGGCTGGTCTTGAACTCCTGGCCTCAAGTCATCCACCCGCCTCGGCCTCCCAAATTATTAGGATTACAGGTGTGAGCCGCTGCACCTGGCCAATAATTTTTGAGTTCTATATTGCCAATTGATTGTCACAAATGCTTTTGTTGATTTTTGCCTAAATCTATGTCCACAGCCAACCCATGGTTGTAACTGACAAACAAGAGTAGTTCTGGCATGAATGTTGGTTAATGTTTTCCTTACCACTAATCAGTGAGAAGAAGATGAAGCAATGACGATGTCAGAACTTCACTTATTGATCGATACATGAATGACTTCTTTACTAAGTGAGATAATATATTTTGAATATTGGAAGAACATTTCTTCAATTTTGTGTGCTGTTCACAATGTAATGGTTATAGACACTACACTCTTTTAAGTATAAACTATGTTATTTACATTTTCCACATCACTTTCTTAAGAATAGACAATAGGGCCAGGCGTGGTGGCTCATGCCTATAATCCAAGCACTTTGGAGGCCAAGGCGGGGGGATCATCTGAGGTCGGGAGTTCAAGACCAGCCTGACCAACATGATGAAACCCCGTCTTTAAAAAAAAAAGAATAGACAATAAATCAAACTCTGATTGATAGTGTTTGCTAATTTCCCTGGTGTAAATATACTCTCATCACAGCCGGTTGTAAGCTAACAATGAGATGTCACTGAATGAAGAGTTGGGAAGAAATGTGCCATAGAACACTATTATAGTGTTTGTACTATTACAGATAAAATAGGTGTAAATAACCTCAAGAACATAGGTATCAGCAGAATGTATTTAATACTAAAATAATTAGAAAGCAATACATTTTGAATACTTTGTTACCTTTGTTTTAAATATAGCTTGTTTAATGGCAAGTTTACATAATTTAAGTTTTAATAACTTTTGTTTAACAATTGGCTTGCAGATTTCGTAAAAGTTTAACAATTAACTCTAACAAGCAGGTACAAATTGGCCTCTTCAACACCACTGGGTAAATCAAACCAAAGGCAACACATTCAGTTTAGTGTTATCTGTAATTATCAGGCTCATATATACATTTCCTATTTCAAGTAGCTGTGATGGCCAATAGTGCTATTCCTATGAAGTATTTTTAGTTCTCCACCTTATGAATGTAGAAATATGATAAAATTATACTTTCCTGATTCTTCGGAGTTAGTGGTGGCCAAGAAGACTTGTTTTAGCCAAGGCAATGTGAGCAGAAATGGCACATGTCACTTTAGGGTGAGAGCTGAACAAGGGTTTGTGTTGGCACTCTCTCTTTTCCTCTACTGCAGTGCCAGCAGTGCTCCATTTAGTGGCTTCTCCATTGGTGTGGGTCCCAGAGAGAGCAGGGCCTGAAGCAGACCCCCTCAGTTAACCCAAAGTGAAAAGGCAGTATGAGTGAGAAATCAAATCGCTGTTTTCAGTCACTGAGATTTTTGGAATTGTTTGTTTCTGCAGCATGACCTCAGAGCATCCTGGCTGATACAATATCTAATATTTAAGAGAACTGCCATGTTGGAGAATCTGACACATTAGCTTATTTACCCGAAATATGCAATTTTAACTTGCATGATGTAAAATTGTTTTTAACAGAATTAGACTCTTTACAAGGGAAGCTGATGTACCACCTTAATGAATTTGATTTGTCACATGTATAAGAACAACTTAAGTGCTTAAAAAGATTTTACAAGTATGAGTTGTAAGTTTGTCCTGGACATTACTTGAAGTGCTTGCTGATGGGAGGTATTAAGCAAAGTTATTTCAAAATATTTAAATAGATTTAATTACTACATTTGTAAATGAGACTAGTTATTCGGGAAAATTTCATCTGGTAAACTTTAAGTAACTAAATAGCAAGGAACATCACTTGATGTATAGCTAAAACAGGATTTATAAGTTAAACATAAACGGAAGAAAAATTATTTGTTAATTTATACATTTTATAAATTGAATACAAATTTAGAGCCCAAGTAACTGTGAGTAGTCCTTTTCAAGCAAAACAATCCTCTCTGATCATTTAAAAAAGCTCAGTTAATAGACTGGGCATGGTGACTCACACCTGTAATCTCAGCACTTTAGAAGGCCAAGGTGGGAGGATCACTTGAGTCCAGAAGTTCAAGAACAGCCTGGGTAACATGGCAAAATCCATCTCTACAAAAAATTAGCCGAGCATGGTGGCATGTGTCTGTAGTCCCAGCTACTTGACAGGCTGAGGTGGGAGGATCCCTGAACCCAGGAGGTTGAGGCTGCAGTGAGCTGTGATCACACCACTGCACTCCAGCCTGGGTGACAGAGTGAGACTTTGTCTCAAAAAAACAAAACAAGTGGCCGGGCGCGGTGGCTCAAGCCTGTAATCCCAGCACTTTGGGAGGCAGAGGCGGGTGGATCAGGAGGTCAAGAGATCAAGACCATCCTGGTCAACAAGGTGAAACCCCGTCTCTACTAAAAGTACCAAAACTTAGCTGGGCATGGTGGCCCGTGCCTGTAATCCCAGCTACTCAGGAGGCTGAGGTTGCCGTGAGCTGAGATCGCGCCATTGTACTCCAGCCTGAGTAACAAGAGCGAAACTCCATCTCAAAAAAAAAAA